>NC_141545.1:26720602-26880602 GCF_021556685.1 Rattus norvegicus | reverse complement strand
GTGTAATGTCTCTTTAAGACAACGGTATTCGGGGTCTCTCCCGGACCCCACCCCCACAGAGACGGAGTAGCTTCAGGTTGAAGACTTTCTGACCCTGAAACATTTTCTTCTGCTGCCCTTCCCAGGAGAGTCTGAAACTTCAGGGAAACCCAGGGGTGAGGAAGCCAGGCTTCTCTCTGCAGAGAGGATGGATCGAGTCATTTGGGGGAGGGGGGACAGCACTGGGTCGCGCTTTGCAACCTGCAGAGGTGCTGCTTATCGCCCACGTGGGGTAAAGCCAAGTCACGTCCCTCCTACTAAACAAATGGAGCTGCAAGAGCCAGGCCTGGCCCCCTGCCATACCTTCCTGGACTTAATTCTCTCGCTCGCCCATTCAGCAAACCCGGGAGAGTCGACTTGTCTGCTGAGCACAAACCGTGCATTATTCGAGATACTGAAAATACAGACAAAGAGCCTTGGGGGATCCTGACTCTGGAACTCAGGTTCACAGCTGGGGTTCGTGGGGGGCGGGGAATCAGGGTTTGGTGAATACTAGAGACATAGCGATGTCTGTAAAGTGCTTGCTTGCAAACACGAGGAGCTGACTTCTGTCCCCGGTCACCAGGAACATGTCAGGCATGGCGGCCTGCACCTGTAATCCCAGTTGCCGGGAGGCCAGGGCAGGTGGCCCTATGGAACTAGATGTCCAGCCTAAAGGATGAGTGGAGGTCAGTGAGGGACCCTGTCTGAAAAGAGGTCAGTGGTGTTCCTAAGGGCGACACCTGAGGATTGCCTCTGGCCACCACATACGTGTGCCTATATGGTCATGCACACTGCACACATGCACACTCACACATACATAGAAACACACATGCAAAATAAATGAATAAGTAAATAAATAAATCAGGGGGCGGTGAACTTGATGAGAACTAGAATCATGGGTCAGTAAGGTGGAGCACTCACGAGGCTAGGGTGGGAGGTCAGCCTGGGCTACAGAGGAAGTAACAGGTTAGCCTGGGCTACGTAATAAAACCTGGTCTTCTTGTTGGGAGCCTGCTAGGAGTGTGGGAGGGCTCACCATGTACAGGACCTGGGTGACACTTATTTTTAGGTCACCCACAATGTATCCTTCCTGCTCAGAGATAGTTTCAAGAGGAAACCAAGTCTGCAAATCCCCACCCCTCCCCCTACAGTAAAAAAAAAAAATGCATTTTTCCAAGTAACTGAACCACACAAAAGCACGCATTATCTACATTTCCCCAGCAAATGCTTCTGCCGTTGGTTTTCTCCTTTCCTCTCTTGATAGCTTCATTTCTCCTGAACCAAACTATGGTCCAGTTGCTGAAGGAATTGCTCCAAGCAACCAAAACACCCCAGAATGTGCGACACTGAGGGTCTTGCATCCCCCAGCCTCTTTGCTCTCCAGGTCCATGGGAGGACAAGGCTGCTGCCACCGGCCTGTGATTGTGGCCCCAGACTGGACTTTGTTTTGTTTTTTATTATGCATAGGGAAAAAAGAGGGAGAGGGAGGGAGGGGGGAGAGAGAGAGAGAGACAGAGACAGAGACAGAGACAGAGACAGAGAGAGACAGAGACAGAGACCCAAAAAATGGAATATGCACATTTACAGGTGCCTGGAGAGGCCAAAAGGGGCATGGACTGCCTGGAGTCAGAGTTACAGGCAGTCGGGAGATGCCTGTCACAGGTGCTGGGAACACAACTCAGGTTTCTGCAGGAGCAGTAAACACTGCTAATCACTGAGCCATTTCTCCAGACCCAAAGGCTCCTCTTCTGACCTTTCTGAGACTCTGTATACTCATCTCTAAATGGAAGCAGTGTTCATACCCGCCCACACCTCACAGTTTGTCCCAAGGGTCAGCAACGGCTGGCCACAGGCATGAAAGACACGCTCCAGGTTTGCCAATCTGAGCCCTTGAAGTACAGCGAAGCAAGATGGTCTCAGACATACATTCTCTCTCTCCCTCTCCGTCCCTCCCTCCCTCCTTCTCTCTCCCTGTCTCTCTCTGTCTCTCTCTGTCTCTCTCTCTCTCTCTCTGTATGCACACATGTGTATGTATTTCCTGTATGTAAGTGCACAGCAGAGTGCACCGGTATATGTGCAGGTAGAGGACAGAGTTCGCCTTCGGCTGTCACCCTCAGGTGCTCTCCATCTTGCTTTTTAAGACACGGTCTCTCATTGGCTTGGAGCTCACTGATTCAGTCAGGCCGGCTGGCTGGTGAGACCCAGGGATCCACCTGGCTCTGCCACCACACCCGGGTCATTCCTGTAGGTTCTGAGGATCAGAGCAAGCTCAGGTCCCCCATGCTTATAAGGCGAGCATGTGACTGATTGAGCCATCCTTCCACCCCAAGTCCCCCTTAACTCTGGGAGCTCTTTCTTTAACCGTGACAGCTGAGAGGACTCCATGCCTTGTCCTCCCCACAGCTGAGGAGGTCTGGACTCCCACCCGGCTGCTTGACTTCTTCACCAATCAGATAGAAACCATGCCTGCCTGCGAGGCTGGTGCCAAAGAAACGGAGCGTGGGGGCCATTTCTGTCCCCAGCTGCCTAGCTGCACAGTCTGTCTTCCTACAGATGGAGACTCTCAGGGGTTAAACCATAGCTTCTCCAATTTGGACACTAAAACGCTGGCCCTCAGCTGGGTTGAGGGAGTGTGTATCTAGAATCCTACCACTTGGGAAGAGGCAGGAAGATGAACATTTGAAGGCCAGTATCTTTAACATAAAGATCTCAGGGTCAGACTGGGCTGCATGAGATTGTATAACAAAATCAAAATAGTGTTGGAGAGACAGCCCGCATACTTGCCCTGCAAATGTATGAACCTAAGTGTAATCCCCAGAAGCCACATTTAAAAAGCTCACACGATGATATGGGTATATAGTTACAGTGTTGGGGTGGGGCAGACACATGCAGATTCCTGAGATGCAGTGGCCAGACATCCTAGCCTCCTTGTTGACCTACTGACCACTGAGAGCCCCTGTCTCAAGACGGAAGGTGGCGGCGAATGGAAAGATAACTCATTGATTAAGAGCATGCACTGCTTTTGAAGCGGACCTGGGTTCTTAGCATTCAACATTGGGCAGCTCACAACTGCTTGTAAACTCCAGGTCCAAGGAGGGCAGAGACATCTTCTGGCCTCTGCCGGCACCGACACACATATGGTGCACATGAGCCCATGCAGGCACACACATAGAACATAAATAAAAGTAAAGCGAATAAGTCTTTTTGAGAAAACAAAAATAGGGGTGGGGGAGATGCCTCGGTGATTAAAGTGCTTTCATTGTAAGTGCGAAGACCAGAGTTCAGATCCCAGAAATCCACACACGAGCCAGCTAGTCATGGAGGACCGACTGTGATTCTAACCCTCAGAAGGACGGGGATCCCCAAAGAGAGCTGGCTAGTGAGACCAGTCATCCCAGCAAGCTCTGGGTTTGGCCAGGAGACTCAGCCTTAAGGAATGAGGTAGAAGATCTACAGATAATAACTCCTGACATCAACCCCAGGTCACCACATGCACTTACACACATGTGTAAATATGCACACACACACACACACAGAGAGAGAGAGAGAGAGAGAGAGAGAGAGAGAGAGAGAGAGAGTTAGTTCTCACAAAAGCAAAACACAGAGCTTTCACACCAATGTAAAAGTTCGACTCAGTTTCTTAACTAAAAGAGGGCCAGAGCCGGAGGTAGATGCCTGTCATAACCGGTCCAAAGGCAAACGCATAGAACTATGGGAACGCAGATGCTACAGGAATGCCAAGTGAGCAGAGGAATAGATGCAAACCAGACGCATCCCTGGGGCGCAAGCAAGAACGTTCCACAGGACGCAGTTAGCTGGCGTGCATGTGGACAGGGGTCGTGCGCAGCGATTCTGACATTTGTACAACTTCGCAGGGTTATAAAATTGCTAAGAGACCATAAAGGGGGAGATAACACAGAAGGGTGTGCTGGAGAGAGAACATCTGGTAATCCCCTCCCCCACTTAAAACTTTAATCAGGGTGGTGGGAACATTCTGGAGACTGCCGGCCAGCCAGTGGTGACAGTTGAATCTACTTGCAAATGCGCTTGATGGTACTGAATCGCGCACTTAAAAGTTGCTACACTAACTCGCAAATCGGGAGAGATGGCTGAGTGGCTCACAGCGGCCTTGCAGGGCACTCAATTTCCGCTCTAAGACCCTTGTTGGGCCACTCAAAAACAGCTGCGTCACCAGGCGGTGGTGGGCCAGGCCTTTAATCCCAGCACTCAGGAGGCAAAAGCAATTAGATCTCTTGAGTTTGAGGGCCAGCCTGGTCTACAGAGTGAGCCCCAGGATGGCCAGAGCTACATAAAGAAACCCTGTCTCGAAACCCAAACCAAACCAAACCAGACCAAACCAAACCAAAAACAGAGTCAGGCACAGCGATGTGCCCTTGTAACTCCAGTGCTGGGCTTGTAGAGACAGCACAAGCCCCAAAGCTCTCTGGCCAGTCAGCCTAGTGTACTGGGTGAGTTCCTGCTCCATTAAAGATCCTGTCTGGGGGCTGGGGATTTAGCTCAGTGGTAGAGCGCTTACCTAGGAAGCGCAAGGCCCTGGGTTCGGTCCCCAGCTCCGAAAAAAAAAAAAAAAAGAACCAAAAAAAAAAAAAATCCTGTCTGAAAAAAAAAATGTAAATAGTGACTGAAGATTTGTACCTGAGACTGACTGGCGTCCCATGAGCATGCACTCCTTGCACACATATGCAAAGGTGCACAGAGACAGAAAATCAGATAAACTGATCATTTTAACTGGTTTCCAGATTTATTTTAATTAACTTACAGTACAGGCCCATGTGTGTGCATGGGTGTGTGCGTATATAGCCAGGAACACAGATGAACTCAGAGGCCAGAATATTCTGTTGGATCCATGGAGTTTGTATCTGTGCTTTGTTATGTTTTGGGAGTTTTAGGGGGTTTGGCTTTTTGAGATAGGGCTTCCCTGTGTAGCTCTGGCCAGCCTGGAACTCATGGCGTAGACCAGGCTGGTCTCGAACTCGCAAAGATTTACCTGTCTCTGCCTCGAGAGTGCTGGAATTAAAGGCGTGGGCCACCACCATGCAACCCTGGCTGTTTTTTAAAACATGAGCTCCTGTGACTGTATCACCAGCTGAGCTGTTTCTTCAAGCTGGTGCAGCTGCCAACAGTTTCCTCTTATGTAGAATTTATCCCTAGAGAGACTGGGAGATGCTCAGTTGATAAAGTGCATGCTGCATAAGTGTGAGGCCCTGAGTTCGGATCCACCAGACCCACAAAAAGCCGGACGCAGTGTAATCCCAGAACTCCCGTGAAGAGACATGAGGCATAGGCCACAGATATCCCAGAAGCCCTCAGGCCAGCCAGCTGGGGGACTTAGCAGTGAACATGAGTCCTGGTCTCAAACAAGGTGGATCTCCAACTTTTACAGATACACCAGGCCACACACCCACGAGCACACCGTTGAAGTTCCGTTGTCAGTACCTGAGTGGCTCACCATCCCGCGTGTCCTAGATTTGGCTTTATTGCTGTGAAGAGACACCGTGGCCGGGCAACTCTTATAAAGGAAAACATTTCACTGGGGTTGGCTTACAGTCTCAGAGGTTCAGTTCATCGTCATCATGGTGGGAAGCATGGCGGCGTGTGGGCAGACATGGTGCGGGAGGAACAGCTGAGAGTTCTACATCTTCATCCACAGGCAGTAGAAGGAAACTGTCTCCTGCAGGCAGCCAGGAGGAGACTGTCTTCTGCACTGGGCGGAGCTTAAGCATAGGAGGTCTCAAAGCTTACCTCCACAGAGACACACTCCCTCCAACAGAGCCATCCTCCTAATAGTGCCACTCCCTATGGCCAAGCATTCGTACATGTGAGTCTGTCCAAACCACTACACCATGTAACTCCAGTTCCAGGGGTTCCTAAGCCTCTGGCCTCCATGGGCACCTGCACTTGTGTACACACACACACACACACACACACACACACACACACACAAGCCCACACACATGAAATAATAATGAGAGGAAACACTACCCTATGCTGCCCAGTGGTATTGTGGCATTATAGCCTTCTCTCTTGGTCCTTTCTTGCGATGATGGTGATGATGATGATGATGGTGATGATGATTCGGACGACACTTGATGATGACGATGACAAGGACATTTCTGGACCTTAACCTCAGGGCTTCATGCATGCTAGGCCAGCACTCTACCAGTGGGTTCTATCCTCTAATTTTATTTAAGACTAGAATAGGCTGAGCTGGTAATGCAGACACGAAGAATGGCAACAGAAAGACCCCAATGTAACAGGCATTCCATAGCCCAATAGTGACAAATAGGTTTGCTTCCTGAACTGTCTCAGGTGCTGTCTCTCCTACCCAGAATGTCTCTAGACCTGATAACAAGGATGCTCTTCCCTCATGGAGAGTGACCAACCAGAGGCATGGCGTGCAGAGGGCTGGGGACTCTGGGGGCACAGAGTAGTGGGCCCAGGGTCTCAGGTCTTCATGTGAACGTGGTAGATAGATATTACCATGCTCAAAAGCACATCCCCAAGCAATGAGTCTTGTCCAAAGTTCTACCTTCTACAAAAGCCCTTTGGGAGTGTCTGGGGAGTCCAGGGTGGCCAGAGAGGATACCAAGATACCAAAGCATAAAGTGAAAGGTCGAAGGATAGGGGGAATCCTTTCCCCCAGGGCCAAATTAGTTAGTGGTCCCAAAGGCCTCAGGGAGGTCTGCGGTCTGGCTCAGAGCAAGATGGACATATGTGCCTCTGCACCCTCAGGGCCCGACCAGAGAGACATGTGCTTCTCTAGGATATGGTTGGACTGCTTATGTTTCTTTCCCTTCCCTTCCCTTCCCTTCCCTTCCCTTCCCTTCCCTTCCCTTCCCTTCCCTTCCCTTCCCTTCCCTTCCCTTCCGTTCCCTTCCCTTCCCTTCCCCTCCCTCCCTCTCTCTCTCTCTCTCCCTCCCTCCCTCCCTTCCTCCCTCTCCCCCCCCTCTCTTTCTCTCTTCATTACCCCATTGATCGATACGGTCCCACATTGTGATATTAAAATAATCCCCATTGGGCTGGGGAGATGGCTCAATTAGTAAAGTGCCTGCCATGAAAGCCTGGGACTATATAAATTCAATCCCCAGAATGTTGAAAAGCCAAGGATGGTGGCTGGGGAGGATCCCTGGTCCTGAGTGGCCAGCCAGTCTAGGGGAAGCAGTGAGCTCCAGGTTCAGGGAGAGAGCCTGTCTCAAAAAGGAGTGTGGTTAAAGGATGGAAGAAAACATCTAAGTCAAACCGTGGTCCTCCATACACTCTATCCCTATAGGCACACACCACATAGGCACACACACACACACACACCACATAGGCACACACACACCCCACACAGGCACACACACACACACACACACCCCACATAGGCACACACACACCACACAGGCACACACACACACACACCCCACACAGGCACACACACACACACACACACACACACACACCACATAGGCACACACACACACCACACAGGCACACACACACACACACACACAACATAGGCACATACACACACACCACATAGGCACATACACACACACACCACACAGGCACACACACACACACACACCACATAGGCACACACACACACACACCACATAGGCACACACACACACACACACACACACACACCCCACAGGCATACACACACACCACACACATAGGAACACACACAGGTATATACACATAAGCATACACATACACACACAGAGGCACATACACAGGCACACATACATACAAAGAAAAAGAAAAAAAAATGTCATTGCTTATAAAGCTCTAGGGGCTCCACTACGGTTGGGGACACAGGGACAACATTTTTACCCTCAAGACTCTTCAGGGTCTTTCCAGATCTCTCTCCCGCTCCTTCTCCTCCATCCACTCTGTCTGTTTCCCTCTCTCTCTCTCTCCTGCTTCCTCCTCCTCCCACTTTCTGCCTCTCTCTCCCCCACTTTCTCCCCAACTCTCAGTCTCTCTGTGTGTGTCTCTCTATCTCTCTGTTTTGTTTTTCTGTCTCTCTGTGTCTGTGTCTGTCTGTCTGTCTGTCTGTCTCTGTGTATATCTGTCTCTCTGTCTCTATCTTGGTCTGTCTCTGTCTTCTGTCTGTCTGTCTCCGTGTGTGTGTGTGTGTGTGTGTGTGTGTGTGTGTGTGTGTGTGTGTGTTTGGAGGACAGAGGTTGAGTTCGGCTCCTCCTTGAATCACTCTCCGCCTTATTTCTTTGAGAGATCATCTCTCTCTGTGTCTGGAGATGGCCGATTCAGCTAGATGGGCTGGCCCGCCGGCGAGCCTCTGGGATCAGCCTCTCTGCCTTCGCCAAAGCCATATTTCACATGGATGCTGGTAATCAAACCCCAGGCCCACATGCTTGTGCAACCAGCACTTTACCCACTGAGCCTTCTCTGCAGCCCTTCCTGTGGCTCTGCAAGTGGTGTCCCACTTCACCTGAGTCACCTCCTCCTTGCCCAGTACCGCATTCCAAAAGCTCCTTTGTCCATCATCTAGCCCCGCCCCCGCTCCCGCCCCGCCCATCTTCCCGTGTCTGCCTGGAATTCCCTTAAAATTGGGTGTTGTGGATATAGGTTTCCTTCCTCTCACTCTTCTAGTGCCCCCTGCCCTTCCCTGGAGGACTGTACCCAGGTTTCTGATGCCGCCATGATGACCAGGGGGCGAACATGAGCTGGATATTTGCCCAGAGACTTCAGAATGAATAGCCGCAGAGTCCATTCCAAAATAGCATACATTAACAACCTGGAATCCATTCCGTCCTGATCCCGTTAGGCGGGAGGAAACATGGTCCGCAGCCAAATAAAAGACACCCTGGAACCCTTACGGCCTCCTCCATGGAAGACAAAGGCAGAGCGAGGACATTATGGGATGGACGTGCCTAATAAACGACGTGTTGGCATCTCCCTTCCACCGGGACGTGGATTAACAGCAGATGTTCTACACGCATGTCGACTTGTACGCTAATCGAAAACAACTGTGAGGCTTTTGCAGACAGGAATTCCATAAATGCAGACCGGGGTCTGTTCCTGCAGTTGCCGGTGGGATGGCGGTAGAGACGGAGCAGGACGATGGGGCCCAGGCTCCAGCCCTCCCCTGGAAGCTCAGGGTCAACGCTTGCTTCAGTTCCTGCTCTGCTCCGGAGCCATGCTGAAGCTGTCCTGCAAACCTCAAGTGAATGGGACAGGACACTGAAAGCCTTGGGTTCCAGAAAGTGTGACACAGAACCAAGAATTCAACTTGGTTCTTCAATGGCTATGGTTCTCAACCTGTGGGTTGAGACCCCTTCAAGGTTCAAAGGACATTTTCACTGAGGTCACCTGAGACCACTGGAAAATACACATTTACACCAGGGTTCATAACTAGCAAAATTACAGTTATGGAGTAGCAATGAAAATAATTTTATGGGTGAGGGTCACCACATGAGGAACTGTATTAAAGGGTCGCAGCTTCAGGAAGGTTGAGAGCTGCTCTTCTATGGGATGGATTGGAGAAGCCTGTCCTTCACATGTGCTTAGACAGGTGAGCACACACATTCATCACATGTGTGCACACACACGGAAGAAAACAGTCACGGTTTATAAAGTATAGAGGATCCACTGGGCAGTGTGGTGGGGATCATGCTACCCTCAGAAGATGAATCCACAGACTTTTCTAGAACCTTCACAAGCACACCACCCTTTATAGATTCTTCTCAGGCTCAGGAATAGATTTAATCAGAGGATCCCAACTTCAGAGGGTGAAGATGGACACTGGAAGCCCAGATATACTTAGACCCACTGAGACCCCTTTGCTTCCTACACACTGAGGTAAATATCAGGAACAAGAGGAGAAGATGCAGCCATCCTAAGTCCATGGATGCAGTATGAGACGGAGACCCAGCCCAGGCACCCCTTACCTACTGCCTCAGGCTGCTCCCCCCTCCCAAACGCAGTGCCTCCCCCCACCCCCAGCCCCAACCCAGGTAGGGCTATTAGAAGTCAAAATCTTGCAGATGTCACTTCTCTCTTTCCACCATGTGGGTCCTAAGGTATTGAACTTCTCAGGTTGTCAAGTTTGGTGGCAAGTGCCTTTACTCAATGAACCGTCTCACCGGCCTTCAACTAGCCTAACCACAGGTACAGGTGCACATGCACACATACACGCAAATAAAATAAATATAAATTTTTACAAAATTAAATAGATCAGGTACTTACAGTGGGGATATCTACCCTAGATGTAGCCTGGGGTTCTGAGCTTCATAAAAAGACAAAGTGAGCTGAGCACAAGCATGCATCTCTTTTTCTCTGCTTCCTGACTGTGGATACAATGTAACAACCACCTCCGGCTCCTGCCGCCATGCCTTCCCCACCATGATGGACTGGACTCTCAAAATGGGAGTCCAAATCAATGAGTATTTCCTTAAATGTATTTACTTACTTACTTACTTACTTACTTACTTACTTACTTACTTACTGTGTGTATAATGTGAGGGGTGTGTGCACACACACCATAGCATGTATGTGAAGGCTAGAGGACAGCTTTCCGGAGTCAATTCTCTCTGCACACTGTGCATTCTGGGGATGAAACTTACACTGTCAGACTTGCATGGCAAGCCCTTTTACCCACTGAGCCATCTCTCCAAGACCCTTTCCTTCCTTAAGAGGTTTTTTCCAGGCATTTCGTTACAAGAGAAAAGTAACATTTGTGTGCTGTCTGGTCTTATGTCAACTTGACACACAAGCTAGAGTTATCTGGAAGGAGGGATCCTCAATTGAGGAAATGCCGCCTTAAGATCCAGCTGTAAGACATTTTCTTAATTAGTGATTGATGGAGGAGGGCAAAGCCCACTGTGGGAGGTGTCATCCCTTGGGCTGGTGGTCCTGGGTTCTACAGGCTGAGCAAGTCAAGAGGACCAAGCCAGTAAGCAGCACCTCTCCATGGCCTCTGCATCAGCTCCTGCCTCCAGGTCCCTGCACTGTTGGAACTTCTGTCCTGACTTCCTTCAGTGATGAACTTTGACATGCAAGTATAAGCCGAGTAAACTCTTTCCTTCCCAAGTTGCTTTTTGGTCATGGTGTTTCATTAGAGCAATAGAAACCCTAACTAAGACACCAAGATAGATTTCTTTAGGGCACAGATGAATGAAATAAAGTGACCAAGACAACTATCAGACACGAAGGGCCATAGAAAAGGAAGATAACAGGCCAGGACAAAGGTAGGCAGGGGGACCACAGACTTCTATTATCTCCTGAGTCTGCATCCCAGGGGAAGTTCCATGTCTCCTGCAGCACCAGTCACACTGGTATTTTTGTGTGATTATGGGTGGCCCTCAAGCATGTGTACATGTGTACATGTGGAGAATAGAGGACAAGAACCGTTAACCCTTACACACCATCCATCTGGATTTGTGGGGGTTTGAGTCTTGTTTTGTATGTTGTTTGTCCTGTTTTTTGAGACTGGGACTCAGTAGGTTGCCCTGGCTGGCCTGGGACTTGATGTGTAGACCACATAGGCCTTGAACTCACAGAAATCTTCTCAGAACTAGGATGACAGTGTCTGTGACCACACCCATGTTGTTTTTAAGAAATGTGGGCTGTGAGGACGAAGCTCAGGCTACCCTGCTTGCAAGGTGGGTTCCTTACTGACTGAGCTGTCTCCCAAGCTCCAAGCTTACACCTCGAGTTCATGCCTGACCTTGGAAAGTGGCTCTAGACATGTATCTGGTCTTATAAGACCACCCTTGGCAGCCATGCTGTGTATTCAAAAACAGTGCATCCTGGGCTCACTCAGTACAGAGCTGGAGTTCAGATCCCAAAAGCCAGGTGGGAATGGAGATGGGCGTCCTGGGGCAAGCGGGCTAACTAGGCCATAACTAGGTTCAGTATGAGACCTGCCTCTGTAAATAAGACAGCTTAAAAAAGATACCGCATGCTGACCTCTGGACTTCAGGCATATGTACTTAGGTAACACATACACACACACACACACACACACACACACACACACACACACACACACACCACAGTCCACATTTACATGAAAATAATTGTATCCTTGATTGAACTCCCAGAATCCCAGAGGCTGAAACAGGAGGATCATGAGTTTTAGAACACAACCCTGTCTCAGACCAAGAGCTGTGTTCAACGGTAGAGCATTTGCTCAGGGCGTGCAAAGCACTGGTTTTTATCCCAGTGCCATAACATACACCCCAAAGATCATGACGTTCATTTGTTTTGTTTTGTATTGGTTGAGGGGGGTGGTAAATGTGTGTGGAGATCAGAGGACAAATTGAGGAGTAGTCAGTTCTCGCCTTCCACCATGTGGGCTCTGGGGATCAAACTTATGTTATCAGGCTTGGGGACATAGCACTGAACCACCTTGCTGGCCCAGCAGTCCAAAGACTGTCATGAGATCCAATCGATCCAGTTGTCATGGGTTGATACATAGACAATCACCATGAATCTTTGGACACCAAAGACAAAGATGAAATCTGGAAAATTAACAAAAGAAAAAGCATTGCCTCCAAAGACATTTGAGGACACCGTTGAAAAGCAACTACAGAGGCCAGAGATAATGGCAGATTTGTCTCCCAAAGGACAGAGAGAAAAATCTGTAGACTACAAGGGTGGTTTTATTTTTATTTTTAGATTCCTTTATTTTATTTTCTACATATAAGTGTTTTGCCTGCCTGTGTTTGTGTACCATGAGCATACCTGGTGTGCAGAGTTCAGAAGAGGTTGTCAGATCCCCTGGAACTGGAGTTAAAGATGGTTGTGAGCCACCAAGTGGGTGATGTGAATCAACCCCTGGGTCCCCTATAAGGGTAGCCATTGCTATTAACTGCTGAGCCATCTCTCCAGCCCCTGCCCATGAGTTTTTTTTTTGGTTCTTTTTTTCGGAGCTGGGGACCGAACCCAGGGCCTTGCGCTTCCTAGGTAAGCGCTCTACCACTGAGCTAAATTCCCAGCCCCTGCCCATGAGTTTTATACACAGCTAAACTATCACTCGAGTAATGGTACAATTCAGTAATTTGGAGATGAGTCTGAAAGGAGCCAAAATTTCCTGTGTGTTAGAGAAATGCAAAATTCAAAATGTGTTGCAACCTCTTATCGGTAAGTTGATCAAACTTAGTCAGTCTGGGCCCAGTGAGAGGCTCAACAGGTAAGATGTCTGCCGCCAAGTCTAAGGATCTGAGTTCAATCCTCCAGGACCCACATGGAGGAAGGAGGAAAGAAACTCCAACCTGTTCTCTGACCCCGACATGTGTACCCTGATATGAACACCCACATACAAACACATGCATACATATACAAATGAATGAATAAATAAATAAATAAATTTAAAAATTAGGAAGCCTGACAACCCCAGTTATTGCCCAGGCTACAGAGTGATGGAGAACTTGTGTTCACTGCTGGTGGAGTGGAAGTTGTAACATGAGTTTGGAGAGGAAGTGACAGTATCTACCAGAGTTAAAGACAGAACCAGGAAAGATAGCTCAGTGAATAAAGTGTCTGCCGTGTAAGCACAGCACCTGAGTTCACATGCTAGGTACTCAGGTACAAGCCAGCCTTGGAAGTACACATCTGAAACCCAGTGTTTAGGGAGAAGAGAGAGGCAGACCTCTGGTACTCCCTGGACAGGCAGCCTAGCCAATCGGTGAGCTCAAGGCTCAGTGAGAAATCTTGTCTCAAAAATTAAGGTAAAAAGGGATCAAAAAAGACATATCACATCAACCTTTGATGTTTGCATGCACACACGTGTACACACACACACACACACACGCATACATACACACCCACACATATGCATGTGCACACACATGTGTACACACATGTGGATATTTCCCCACATACATGCATACATACAGACAAACGAATACCCACGTACCACACAAATAAACATACAAAAACTTAAGAATAAAACATAATGAAGTTCGGTCTTGGAAGTTTTTGTTTATGAATACGAAGCCCTGAAGTTGGGTAGGTAAAGTGGTGCTCACCTTTAATCCCAGCCGTCGGGAGGCAGAGGCAGGCTGATTTCTATGAGTTTGAGGCTAGCCTGGTCTACAGCATGAGTTACAGGACAGGCAGGGCTACACTGAGAAACCCTGTCTCAAAACAAAAGCAAAAGCAAAAAAAACTCCAAAGCTGTTCCCAGCAATTCCACTCACAGTCATAAGGTTAATTACCTTTCTGTAAGCGTCAGGTGAACAGACTGCAGTATCTCAATGTTGGGAAATATTATAAAGCTGTTACAATCAACTAGAAAAGAAAGATTCTATGTGGATGACCTCATAAATATCTTACACGCAAAAGCGAGCTGTGCACAGATGACGCCAGCAAAACTTCAGTCTCTTTAAAAACAAACAAACAAAACAAGACAAAATAAAGCAAGGCCTCAGGCTGGCCTTGAACTCACTACATATCTAAGGATGACCTTGAACTCCTCTCCTGATCCTTCTGCATATACCTCCCTGGTGCTTACTGAGATCACAGGTGTGCAAAACCGTTCTTGGCTCAATTATACAAATTTCTATTTCTAAAGTTTTGTACAAAAGTACAAAACTTTGCCTGAGAAAGAGACATGCTAGCTGTATGTTAGTACTATGTTTAGGAAAGAAAAAGAGGGAAGGGACCAGCAAGATGGCTCAGCTGGTAAAGGAGCTTGCTGAAAAGACTGAGGCATGAGTTCAATTCCTGGGACCCACATGCTTAAAGGAAAAAAACCAATTCCCAAAATTTGTTCTCTGACCTTCACAGGGGTGTTGTGGCATACACACATTCACTCACTCACTCACTCACTCACTCACGTGTGCATGCGCGTGCGCAGTGCGCATGCACACACACATACACAGATGAGGCTGGAGACATGGTTCAGTGGTTAAGAACACTTTTGCTCTTGCAGAGGACCTGGGTTCAACTCCCAGCACCTACAGGGCAGTTCACAGCTGTCTGTAACTCCAGTTTCAGAGGCTATGATGCCTCTTCTGTCTGCTGAGAGCACTGTATGAATGCATGCAGGCAAAACATTCATCCATGTGAAATAAAAATAAATTTTTTTGTTTTGTTTTCAAGTCAGGGTTTCGGGGCTGGGGATTTAGCTCAGTGGTAGAGCGCTTACCTAGGAAGCGCAAGGTCCTGGGTTCAGTCCCCAGCTCCGAAAAAAAGAACCAAAAAAAAAAAAAAAAAAAAAGTCAGGGTTTCTCTGCGTGGCCCTGGCAGTCCAGGAACTGACTCTGTAGATCAGGCTGACCTCAGACTGACAGACATCCACCTGCCTCTGCCTCTCCCTCCCAAGTGCTGGGATTAAAGGTGTGGGCCACCATGTCCGACTAAATCTTGTTTTATTTTGTTTAAATAAAAATAAGGTTAAAAAGAAAACACATGCAGGATACAGTTACAATTATACAGCCCCGTGCACATAGCAAGACCCTGTCTCAAAAAGAAAAATACATTGCCCTGGTCTTTTTCAAAATAAAAGTCAAGGAAACATTGAAGTAAATATGACACAATGCTAACAGCTATTTAATCTCAGCGGTTGGTATATGAGTATTTTATGGGGTGTTTTATGTGCTTCTTAGCTCAGAAATATTTCTTACATAAGGTTTAAAAATTAAGAGTTTAATATTACCATCAGGATGTCAGGAGGCTGTGCCCGGCTGCCCTGTGTGGTGACCTGCCTCTGCAAGGGGACATTCCATGGTCCCCTCTCTGGTTATTTTTGGCACGGATGGCAGATACTGACACATTTTCCTGCAACCCCACTGAGGTGACATGAGGGATTAAGTTTAAAGATAGAAATGGATGAAGATAAGGAATTCCAACATGGAAACAACAGAAAAGAAAAGGAAAGGAAAGGAAAGGAAAGGAAAGGAAAGGAAAGAAAAGAAAAGAAAAGAAAAGAAAAGAAAAGAAAAGAAAAGAAAAGAAAAGAAAAAAAATGGCTGCAGATTATGCTCAATCTGGGAAGGCGAAGGTGGCTGCAGTGCACACCAGTGATAGTAACACTCAGAGGCGAGACAGCATGGTGTGTTTGGGGGCAGCCTGGTCTACAGGGTGAAACCAGGAGAGGGAAAGGGGGATGGAAACAGACAGACACAGACACAGAGACAGAGACAGAACTCAGCAAGCTGAGGAGTCAGCTGCCAACCCTAATGTCCCGAGTTCAATCCTCAGGACCCACACAGTGAAGAACTGGCTCCTGAGCACTGTCCTCTGACCTACACACACACACACACACGCGCACACGCACACACACGCACACGCACGCACACACGCACACGCACGCACACACACACACGCACACGCACGCACGCGCACATTAACAATGCAAAAATAAAAATAAAAACAACCTACTATTCTCAATAGAAAAGTGGGGATGAAAAAGAACATAGGTAAGAAAGAAGAGAGAGAATGAGAGAGAGAACGAGAGGAAGTAAAAGGGCAGAAGTGGGGCAACGGGAGGGGGAGGGACGGGGAGGGAGGAAGGGAGAAAGGGAGGGAGGGAGGGAAGGAGGGAGGAAGGGAGGGAGAAGTTACTTAGTTGAACCCTGGTTCCGCAAGGAGGGCTGATAAACCTTGGACCCCACAGCGCCCCGTCCCCAGTGACACGCTGCATGTACTTAGACTTGAAGGGAGAGAACACAGAAGTGCTCTGTGCAGACTGGGTTTCTGCAGGAAGATGTCTTTGGGTACTGTCCTCTCCCCAGACAGAAAACTGGATTCTTTGCAGAAGGAAAAAGCAAACTGCTCACGCCTGAAGGACGCCAGCCATAGACGCAGAGCACGGTGAGACCAGCGAATGAGGTGTGAACTGATACACTGAGTTGTCCGAAAGACCCCGCCCTCTATTCTCCCGGCTCAGCTTCCAGATGGCCTGTGGCCAGACACACCCTTCAGGTACAGTTAGACACATTTTCTGCGGCGAATCTGATCAAGTCATGAGGAGGTCACCCGCGGCAGAGAGAGCCTACATACAGCGCAGCGGTGCCCACGCACAAACACGCGCCCAGTCATTACATGCGTGATGCGCTCATCCTTCATGCGCTGCTGGTGTATCCCACCCAGACACACACGTCACCATACAGACAATGTTCAGCTTACAAGGAACTTACATCTCAGTAAGTCCGCCATGGGTTGAAAATACCGTTAAGTCAAAAGGCATCAAATATGGCTGGGGGTGGGGGTGTACCTCAGTTGTAGAGTGCTTGCCTGGAATCCCTACGTCAGAGGCTGAGGGTGTGGCTCAGTGGTAGAGCTTTTTGCTGCATTGTATGAGGTCCTGAGCTCAACCCCGAGCACCCGGGGTGGGCGTGGGAGGTGGGGGTAGGGATGTCTCAGTCACAATCAAACGACAAAGCCGAAAGGATCAGGGAAGGAGTCAACTCAGACAGCTCAGACCTTGACCAGCTGGGAAGTCAAATCTATAGAAATTAAGGAGGCGGCGAAAAAACTGCAAAGTTGTGAAGGAAGCGCTGAACAAGAGTCCCAGGCAATAAATGACTGCATTATAAAAGGCAGCGTGAGGCATGAGATTCTGGAACATTCCAAACCCACTCTGGGGAATGCAGGCGATATTTGGCCATAAAGAACACTCAGGGGGTTCTTGTGTGAACGAGGAACCAAGAGCCAAGTGCGTTCCCTAGGACACAGAGCTAGGAACTCCCTAGAAGAAGCCCCTGAAACACTTTAGCTGGGGAAGGGGTGAGGGTCTGAGCCCTGGAGTCAGGGGTTTAAGGGCTCCTAAGAGCATGGGGACACTTCATAAATTGAACTGAAACAGTGGGACAGTTGGCTAAGTAAAGGCTCTCTTCATCTCAGATGAACTTTGCCCTCCTGGAGGGTACATGAGGGACATGGCCTCTGACACAAGATTCACACGAGCTAGGATCACATCGTTTCCAGACCGATCATACCCACCCATCCACACATGACCGCCGTGAGACTGCAGCCACTGAGTTCAGATGCATCCCTGTGACAAAGCCCAGAGTCGACTGACAGGAAAAAAGACCCTTGTGTGACCTCAGTAGGGGGCCAGTGCCACAGCAGGTCACTGATAGCGATGAGGGCTTCCTTGGCCTGTGCCTCCAAACTGAAGCTCACACAGCCACCTTTTACATCTTATTTGCTAAGTCTCTTTAAAAATGTGCATATGCATGTGTGTGCGTGCACGTGTGTGTGTATGTGTGTGCCTGTATGTGTTTTATGTGCACCTGTGTGTGCAGATTCCCAGAAGACCAGAAGAGGGCACCAAATCCCTTGGAAATAGAGTCATAGAGTTGTGAGCCACCACATAGGCACTAGGAAGCAAACCCAGATCCTCTCCAAGAGCAGTAGTACCCACCGAGCCATTTCTTTAGCCCATATTTATATATTCATATCCATACTCATATTTATCTATTTACTATGTTTGGAGAAAGAGAGAGAGAGAGAGAGAGAGAGAGAGAGAGAGAGAGAGAATGAGAATGTGTGTTTGTGCCAGGGTATACATGTGGAGGTCAGAGGACAACTTGCAGGAATTGTTTCTCTCCTTCCAATGTGTGAGTTCCAAGGATGAAACTCCCGTTATTGGGCTTGGTAGCGGGCGCCTTTACCCACTGAGCCGTCTTGCTGGTCATATGTATTACACATCTACATATATATTTACTTTGTGTATATATTGTGTTTATGTGTTCATATATGCAGGCATGTGTGTGCATGTGGAGACCAGAG
Source organism: Rattus norvegicus (assembly GCF_021556685.1). Classification (NCBI taxonomy): domain Eukaryota; kingdom Metazoa; phylum Chordata; class Mammalia; order Rodentia; family Muridae; genus Rattus; species Rattus norvegicus. The sequence goes on along the minus strand of NC_141545.1, from coordinate 26,861,870 downwards.
CCTGCAATGTGTGTCTCCCTCAATCACTATCCACTTTACTTTTTGAGACTGGGTCCCTCCCTGTACCTGGAGTTTACCATTTCTTTTTTTTTCGGAGCTGGAGACCGAACCCAGGGCCTTGCGCTTGCTAGGCAAGCGCTGTACCACTGAGCTAAATCCCCAACCCCTGAGTTTACCATTTCTACCAGGCCAGCTGGCCAATAAGCTCCAGGAATCCTCCTGTCTCTGCTTCCCCGGTACTGGAGTCACGAGTTCGCGCTACCCTGCCTAGGTATTCCCCATGGCCTGTAGAGATCCAAAACCAGGTCTTGACTCTTACATGGCGAGCAAAGCTGCTGAGCCGTCTCCTCGGTCTTCCAGACAGCCATCTTGATGATACGTGATACCTGCTCAACCTTCGTGCACTGTGCTGGCTGGCTTTTATGGCAACTTGATGCAAGCTAGAGACATGTGGGAGGAAGCAATTGAAGTCGAGAAAAAGCCTTCCGACAGTCAACAAGTCTGTGGGGCATGTTCTTGATTGATGGCTGAGGTGGGAGGGCCCAGCTCTCTGTGGGTGGGGCCAACACGAGCAGGTCATTCTGGATGGCTTCAGAAAGCAGGTTGAGCATTCCTCCATGGCCTCTGCATCAGTTCCTGCCCTGACTTCCCTGGATGACGGACTGCAAGCCGTAAAGCGAAGTACACCCTTCCATCTCTGAGTTGCTTTGGTCATGGGGTTTAATCACAGCAATAGAAACCCTAACTAAGACACATCTGTTGCATAATGAGAGGTGGGCATGGCCGTGAATCTCACCACGGGGGAGGCTGACGCCAAGGATCTTGAGTTCAATACCTGGACTACATGGTGTTCCAGGCAGCCCAGCTATAGAGCCAGACACTATCGCAAAGAACATTCAGGGAGTTTTTGTGGGACCCAGGAACCATGAACCAAATGCACAGACAGAGACTTCCCAGAGATCCCTCCCTGGAACACTTCCGCGCTTAGCCACCAGAGGTGCGTGCTGAGAACTGAACTGCTTTTCTCTGGAAGAGCAGCAAGCTCTCGGTTGGGATTTGAATATGCTTGGCCCATAGGGAGTGGTCTTGTTGGAGGCGTGGCCTTGTTAGAGGCAGTGTCGCGGTGGGAGTGGCTTTGAAGGTCTCCTTCTATGCGCAGGCTCAGCCCACTGCAGAAGAGCTTTCTCCTGGCTGCCAGAGGATGCCACTCTGTCCTGGTGGCTTTCAGATCAAGATGCGGAACTTTCAGCTCCTTCTCCAGCACCGTGTCTGCCTGCGTGCTGCCGTGCTTCCTTCTGTGATGATAACAGACTGAACCTCTGAAACTGTAAGCCAGTACCAATTAAATGTCTGCCTTTATAAGAGCCGCCTTGGTCACGGGTCTTTTTACAGCAGTGGGAACCTTAACACAGATGCAGTGTTAGCCATCCCTCCAGCTGGCCTTTCTCCTTTTTTTACTCCGGCCAGGACTCCCAGCCTGTAAAATTCTGCTGCTTACATTTAGGGCAGGTCTTTCTAACTCAATCCACTGAAAGTAGAAACTCCCTTATAGACTTGCCCAGACGTTGTCTCCTGGGAGATTCTAGATCCTGTCAAACTGCTAAAGCACATCAACCACTACAGCTGAATCTGGTGCCAGAAGGAAACATAATGCTGTCCATTTCTTTATCTATAAAGATATTCCCTCAGCCGGCACATGTAGCCTTCAGCCCTTCTCAGAGAAAGGGAGTCCGGAATTGTCAAGGCTGCTTCCGCCATAATTGCTTCAAAGACAGCAAAACCATTGCATGTTTTTTTTTTTTTTTTTTTTTTTTTTTTACTACCAGAGGCCTGGGAGGCGGGCTTTAAACTTAACCCAGCATGCAAATGCCAGGCATGTCTATTGAGGTATTCTGCCAGGTCCTAGAGGATCAGGAGTTGGAAACATCTGGGCTGCAAGATTCTTGTTGTAGCCTCTACTTTACAGGTAAGGAAACTGACGCTGGGATAAACTGTAGCAAACTTGCCCCTGCCAGGTCTACCCACACAGCAGGTCTGAGCTTCAGTTTGGGGGCTTTTAAAAAAGTCAACTGGGTGTGAGCACTGTCGTCCCAAGCAAAAGCTGCGAGCCGAGACCCAAGTCACGGCCAATCGCTAAGGACTTACTCTCCCTGTGGTTCCTGGACCCCCATGAAAGAGGGAGTTGGAGCTGAGTCTATAGCTTAATGGTAAGCACTTGCCTCGAATGTGTGAGGCCCTGAGTTCAATTCCAAGCACTGTAATCAGTAGGTAGGTAGGTGTAGGTAGGTAGGTAGGTAGGTAGGTAGGTAGGTAGGTAGGTAGGTGGGTGGGTGGGTGGGTGGGTGGGTGGATGGATAGATAGATAGATAGATAGATAGATAGATAGATAGATAGATAGATAGTAGCTCAGGTGATCTCGGTTCAATCCCACCACCCACTTGAAAAGCCCGATCATGGTAGTGCAGTGTATAATCTCAGTGCTGGGAAACAGAGGCAGGTGGATGCCTGGGACTTGCTGGTCAACCAGCCTACCTTAATCAATAAACCCCAGGTCCCAGTGGGAGATCTGTTCTCACAAAACAAACTAGATGGCTCCTGAGAAACAACCTCCGAGGTTAACCTCTGCCTCATGCACACACACACACACACACACACACACACACACACACACACACACAGGTACACCGCACAAATGTCATAGCACAGGCACACACGTGCACACACATATCAATAAAAAGTTTAAAGAGAAACACTTTAAAAAGAAAAAAGAAAAGAGAAACGTGTATATGGCTGAGGCCGGAGAGTTCTTAGGAGCATTTGCTGCTCTTCCAGAAGACCCAGGTTCAATTCTCAGCTCCCACTCATCTATAGCTTCAGTCCCAGGGGATCTGATACTGTGTTCTGGCCTCTTCGGATACTGTATGCATGTGGTGCACAGACATATGTTCAGGAAAACAGTCATGTACATGTAATAAAAACAAATAAAATCTCAAAATAGAAAAATGCATATATGGAATCGCTTATACAGACATACACAGACAGACAGACAGACAGACAGACAGACAGACACACACACACACACACACACACACACACACACACACACACACCACACAGGTATAACCAAAGTTGTAGGTCAATTACGGCCCAAAGCATCCATATTCTGAAAGAGATAGTTCCTAATCCAGTGTATGTAACCAGACATGGTGGCACACAAGTGTAATCCCAGAACTTGAGAGGAGGAGGGACGATCAAGAGGAGGCCGTCTTTGGCTATGTAGAGAGTTTGAGCCCCCAAACCTCTGATGGGTAACAACAGCCACAACAAACATTCCATGACTCAGTTGCCTAGCATGCACGATGTCCTGAGCTCTGTCTCCAGCACCGCGTAAAATCAGGCATGGTGGTGAATACCTTGATTCCACCACTCAGGAGGTAGAGGCAGGAGGGTCAGAAATCCAAGGTCATATAAAGATGGAGGGCAGCCTGGGCTACATGAGATCCTGTCTCAGAAAAACACATGGAAAAGAAAATGTGCTGGGGTAGTTCAATGGATAATGCACTTGCTGTGCAAGCATGGAGACCTGACCCCCAGCACCCACAGAAAGCATGGGGACCTGACCCCAGCACCCACAGAAAGCTGGGTACAGTAGCCCACACCTGTTGCTCCATCACAGAGAGAAGAGGTAGAGTCAGAAGGATTACAGAAGGATTACTGGATCTTGGCACTCAACCTAGTTCCAGGTCTCAAGGGAATAAGGCAGAGAGTGAAGGAGCAGGTCAGCAGGTCTGGCCACTCTAAGTGGACATAAGTCCACACACATGTGCACAGACACAAAGACACAAATGAGAGAGAGAGAGAGAGAGAGAGAGAGAGAGAGAGAGAGAGAGAGAGAGAGAATGAATCCTTCCACATGTTTAAAGTGTTTAAAGACTAGATACAAAAAACTTCCAATGGGGTATGGGGGCTATGAACCATCTGAAGGAGCCAAGATGTCCCCCCAGCATGTCCAGTCACAGCTTGAATCCCACACACAGTTTTGTAGCATCTGTTCCATGGTTGAAGGCTGGGGCTATGGACCCAAACACTCCTTCCAACAGCTTTCAGGGGTATGGGAGCATCCGGAAGACAGGGTGCGTGGTCCCCTTCAGCTGAACACCATCTCCAATGCCTGCACCTGAGTTTTCCAGCCTCCATGGAGCTCAGGACCAACCCCAACTCCAGCCTTTGTGTCCCATGAAGCCAGAGGTAAGGAGGTCCTTTGGAAGCAGAATGATGGACCATTGGCCACATAGTCATGGAGACCTCAGGAAAAGAAATTGAGGTAACTAGAAGATGAATTTCAATGTTAAAAATCTTGCCTGAGTTGTAGCTCAGCTGGTCTAGCATGCAGAAGCCCCGGGTCCCATCCTCAGACCCACATAATCTGGGTTCTGGTGCATGCCAGCACTTGGGAGGTGAAGTAGGGATGGCCTTGTTAGCTACAAAGAGAGTTTGAGGCCAGCCTGGGATGCATGGGACCCTGCCTCAGTAAAGGAGGAGGAGAGGGGAAGAGGGAGGGGGCAGTGGTTCTCTGAAGCTTGGTGCTGTGACACACATCTGTAGTCCCAGAATTCAGGAAACCACGGCAGCAGGGTTTTGAGTTTGAAGCTAGCCCGGGCTACATAGTGAGACTTTCAAAAGCAAAACGAGTGCAACAAAATGCTCTACCACAGAGGCCCTCCCTGTTGAATGATAACAGGTTCTAAATCAGCCTAGAGTCCCATAGGAGTGGTAGTGACTCAGGGACACTAATGGCCTCTGAACCCTACCGTCAGCCATCCCAGGATATCCTCTGTCTTCTATCCTGGAGTTACATGAGCTAGCTCTGGATAGTGAAGAGACACACAGGGTCCCCTTGGGATAGACCCACAGGCAGGGGACATCTGCATACTTTGTAATTATCTCCCCTGATCTCTCCCTGGCCTGATCCATTGAACCAGCTTCAGGTGAGATGGGAGGTACCACAGGCTCAGGGTGAGATGGGGTATCACAGGCTCAGGGTGAGATGGGCTATCACAGGCTCAGGGTGAGATGGGCTATCACAGGCTCAGGGTGAGATGGGGACCCACAGGCTCAGGGTGAGATGGGGACCCACAGGCTCAGGGTGAGATGGGGTATCACAGGCTCAGGGTGAGATGGGCTATCACAGGCTCAGGGTGAGATGGGCTATCACAGGCTCAGGGTGAGATGGGCTATCACAGGCTCAGGGTGAGATGTGGTGTCACAGGTGAGATATCACAGCATGGGCTGAGGAGGTCTCCCATGAAGCCAATGTCTGCTGAGTGAAAACAGATGCCTAAGCCAACAGGGCCTCAGCTCATCCTCCCCTTACCCCTCTTCTCCCCCACACCACTGATACTGGCCCTCTGTCCTCACCAGGGCACAAAGTCTACTAGAGACTCTAAAGAAGGAGGTGACAGAGTAGGAGTAGAAGGGGATGCAGATGGGGGCATGGCACAGTGGTTAAAGAGATTACCACACAAGCATGAGGGAGGACCAATTCGAATTCCCAGAATCTGCAATGAGGTCGGGTGAGGCAGCCCCTGTAATTCCAGCCTGGGAAGGCAAACATGGGGATTCTTAGAGCAGGCTGGCTAATGAGACTAGAAGTATTATGGGCTGGCTCTGGATTTGATGGAAAGACCCTGTCTCAATGAACAAAGTGGAAGGAAGATGGAATGATCCTGATATCGACCTTGGGCCTCCACATACATACACACAGGAAAACACGCACATACACATGTATGTGCACATCCCGTACACATAGAAAAATTGAGAAAACTTAAAAGAGAAGTGGGGGTTGGGGCTTAGAGGTGGCCTCTCATTAGTAAAGCACTTGTCATACACACATAAGGACCTGAGGTTGATCCCAAGAACCCGCATGAAAAGCCAGGCACGGTCACGCACATCTGTGAGCCCAGCACCGCGTGCAGAGACACCCAGGGCTCTGGAGCCCACTGGCCAGCCTGAGTCAGCAAGCTCCAGGGTCAGTTAGAGGCAGCTTCAAATAATACAGTGGGGAGCAATGGATAAAGACCCTGATGTTGACCTCTGACTTCCACGTGCATATACACACATGCACACACTCACCACACATGTGCAAACAAGGTGAGTGCAGCTGAGGAATCAGTCAAGGTTATTCTTTGACCTCCAAATGCATGTACACACATGAACATGTGCAGCGCACACACACACATATGCATGCACATTAACATGCACACACATGCACACACACGTGCACACACACGTGCACACACACACACACACATGCACACTAAGTGGCAGCAGTCAAGTCCTGTGAAATGTCCCCTTCACCTGGGCTACCCTGGCAACATCAGTGGCCCCTTCGTCACTCAGTCTCAACTTCCCCAGTGACCTTAGTAGGACCTCACATAAATAATACATTTCTTAGGTGATGGTGGTGTATGACTTTAATCCCAGCACTTAGGAGGCAGAGGCAGGTGGCTCTCTGTGAGTTCAAAGCCAGCCTTGTCTACAGAGCAAGTGTCAGGATAGCCAAGGCTACACAGAGAAATCCTGTCACCCTGTCTTAATAATAATAATAATAATAATAATAATAATAATAATAATAGTAATAATAATAGTAATAATAATAAAATTTGTTATTGTTGTTCCTTTTTGTTTTGTTTTGTTTTTCTTCAAACAGGGTCTCATGTATCTCAGGCTGTCCTCAAACTTGCTTTGATGACCCTGAACTTTTGATCTTCCTACCCCCTGGGATTAGAGGTATATGCCACTGCGTTTGACACTGTGATACTAGGAATGAAAATCAAGACATTTGTGTGTGTGGTGAGAGCATTACTCACTGGGCTATTATTAACGCAACCTCGACCCCAGACAACTTGGTGAGTTCCAGGCCAGCGGGAAAGCACACCTCAAAGCAAACAAGAACAACAAAAGACTCAAGGTAGACTGCACCTAAGGAAAGGCAGCCAAGATTGTCCTCTGGCCTCCAGATGCATGCTCACACGTGAGCACATGCACCTGATGCTCACACATGATCATGTGCACCTAATGCTCGCACATGAGTGCACACACTGCACATGCATGCACCTAATACCCTGGCCACTCAGAATCTCCCCGGGGAATGAGCCTCTGTGTAGAGTGTATTCTGCTGCTCACTTGCAAGGGCTGGAACCCAAACAGAGAACTGGAGGCCTCAGTGAATGAATAAATGAATGGATGGGGTGACAGAGCCACGATCCACATGCATGAAGCCATGTAGTAAGTAGATGGGCTCCTTGTTTCTGAGAGGAGTGGTTTTACTTAGGCTCTTGGTTCAAGGGACAAAGTCTATCATGGCTGCAAAGGCGTGACGATTCTGTCTGTGGTAGCATGACTTATTATGTATTGGAATAGAGATAGTTCCCGCCACAAACATGGTCTGGGGGTGGGGGGTGGGGATTTAGCTCAGTGGTAGAGCGCTTGCCTAGCAAGCGCAAGGCCCTGGGTTCTGTCCCCAGCTCCGGAAAAGAAAAAAAAAAAAAAAAACACGGTCTGGGTATATCCCTGAAGACCCCTTCCCCCATCCATGATCTACCCTGAAAAATGACCTCCCTGAGCAGCACCATCCCCAAGTCTTCAAACACTGAGCCTGTGGAGGACATCTCACATTTCAGTGATGACAGAAAGTCTGGAGAATGGGTGCTCCATGATCTCCCTGCCAAGTGAGAGCCAGGGATCCCTTTGCTTGGCCTCCCCATCCTGCCCAATTCTGCCCATTCTGCTGTGGTTTGGATTGACTTTTGGTTTTGTGTGGTTCTTGTGCTTGTATGGCTTTACCTATTGACCTATTGACCTATTGACCTATTGACCTATTGACCCATCTCTTTAGCTCAACATTGTTTTCGGTTTGTGTAGTGTTTTAGATATGCTTGGCCCAGGGAGTGGCACTATTAGGAGGTGTGGCCTTGTTGGAGGAGGTGTGACTTTGAGACCCTCCTCCTAGACCCAGGGGACACTCTCTTGTATCTGTAGCTCTAGAACTCTCAGCTCCTTCTGCACCATGCCTGCCTGGATGCTGCCATGTTCCTGCCTTGACAAGAATGGACTGAACCTCTGAACCTGTAAGCCAGCCCCAATTAAATGTTGTCCTTATAAGAGTTGCCTTGGTCATGGTGTCTGTTCACAGCAGTAAAACCCAAACTAAGACAACAGTTTGCTTTCTTTTAAGTTAAGTAGTATCTTTTTTAAGATGTTTTTTAATATTTATGGGTGCTTTGCCTGGATATGTGTAAGTCTGCCACATGCAGGCAGCGCCTGAGGGAGTCAGAAGTGGGTATTGAATCTCCCGGAACTTGAGTTATGAACGGTTATGAAATGCCGTACGGGTGCTGGGAACTGAACCCAGGTCCTCTGCAAGAGAAGCAAGTGCTGTTATCGGCTGAGTCATCTCTTTATCCCCCAGACTAACGTGTTCTATTTTCTGTAGCTTATGTTGCTCTGCTGTCTTGCGAAAGGGTACAGACCATATGAACCTGGAGACAGGCTGCCTCCCAGGGCTAGCTAATTCCTTAAGACAGAAAACAACTCTCTGAGAAGGACATAGCTCATGGGCAAGCCATCGTCCTCTTTCACTCTCCGGCCCCACATCCTCCCAGCACCAGGTACCAGGCTCCTAGAGTCAGCCTCACACACAGCCAACAATAAACCAAGCCGACATCCCAACTATTTATCTCACCCTGTCTTGTGTTTCCTGCAAAAGTCCACTAACGGCTCTGGTCCAGGCTTTCTTTCCAACTCATTACAAAGAACCAGAGTTCCTTACATGGCTGCCCTACGACATACTCTTAGGAGCTGTAGATAGTAAATTCTTCTCCTAAAGGATTCAGCTCTCTGTGTTGTCACTGAATTGTCCCCTGGAAGTTATAATCCTGAAGCTATAACTGAAACAGAAAATGGGCAGGCAGAGGGCCTCATGGGTAAGAGAAGATTCTGAAGTGCCAGGACCTGAGTTAGGAAAGGTAGGACACTCCCACAAAAAGCAAGGGCCAGGGGCTCGAGACCCCATATGAACAACAATGCCAAGCAACCAGAGCTTCCAGGGACTAAGCCACTACCCAGAGACTATACATGGACTGACCCTGGGCTCCAACCGCATAGGTAGCAATGAATAGCCTAGTAGGGGCACCAGTGGAAGGGGAAGCCCTTGGTCCTGCAAAGACTGAACCCCCAGTGAACCTGATTGTTGGGGGGAGGGTGGTAATGGGGGGAGGATGGGGAGGGGAACACCCATAGAGAAGGGGAGGGGGAGGGGTTAAGGGGATGTTGGCCGGGAAACCAGGAAGGGGAATAACAATTGAAATGTAAATAAGAAATACTCAAGTTAATAAAGATATGAGATGAGGCAGTATAAAAGGAAATGAAGGGCTGGAGATATGGCTCAGTGGTTAAGAGCACTGTCTGCTCTTCCAGAGGTCCTGAGTTCAAATCCCAGCAACCACATGGTGGCTCACAACCATCTGTAATGAGATCCGATGCCCTCTTCTGGTGTGTCTGAAGACAGCTACAGTGTACTTACATATAATAAATAAATCTTTAAAAAAAAAAAGAAATTTATAAAAAAAAGGAAATGAAGAGTTACTCTAATCTCCGTAGTTTGAATTTGAGGGATTGGGATCAGAGTTGAAAGCCTATCCAAGCCCCTTACTGGGGGATTTTAGGCAGGGGATCTACCACTAAGCCACACTCCCAGCTCTTAAGATTCTTCTCTTGATGATAAAAAGCACTACCGAGAAGGAACTAGGAGGAAAGAGATAAGAATTTTAAACAAAAGAAACAGGCAATATCCAGGAAGTAGGGTCCTGTGAAAATAAGTAGAAGCCAGAGGGCCAAGCCTGGCGTTTCAAGAACCCCCACCCACCCATCTCTATCCCTTGTGGCTCCCACAGCATTTCAAGCATACATTCAGTTAAGTCCTTTCCTAACATCGGACCCTCCACTTATTCTTCTAGGTATATCTTGTAACCCTGCACTTAGGGATGCCCAAGCTTTCCCCTTCATCATTGCAACATGGGCATCTAACACAGTACCCGGAACCCCTAAGTCTGCCATATATTTTAAAAAGCGGCCATACTCGCTTATGTCCTGATTTAATGGCAGCCGTGGAAGACAAGCCATAAAAACTTCCTCAGATTCACTAGGAATCATTTTCCTAAAATGCTGAGCTCTGCAGATTGACCAGGGGTGACCTCAGCCCCTCCCAGGAGGGTTCCTTTTGGCTTTGAATGCTCTGCCATTCAAAATAAAAACAGGCTCAGACACAGAGCAGGGGTGAGGTGAAATGGCAGCCTCATTTGGACTCAAATCAACCAGTTCCATGCTTAAATGCACTAGCTAAACCCCTCTGCCCCAGGCCTGCCTTGCCCCTTATGGGGACCCTGGGGATTCATTTCCATCCGTCCTAGCTTTATTTCCAGCTGGAAACAAAGAAAGGGGGGTGGGAGGAACGGTTCCACACTTGTGTTAAATTTACCTCTGGCTGGTTGAGTCCCTTAACTTATCACAAATCCCTACAACGCTCCATTAGATAATATTCTGGTTGCTGTGACCAAATACCCAATAGGAAGCTCTTCCAGACAAGAGGGGTGGGTTTTTGGTTCATGGTTTCAAGAAATAGAATCCACACGGAGAGGAAGACAGGGAGGCAAATGGCTCCAAAATGGCGGGGATGTGCAAGCTGGGAATCCCGGTTCCCTCACAGCTCAGAGGGAAAGGAAGCAGAGGGTAGACAGGAAGTAGGCTGTAAACTAGCTTCACGGCACCGTCTCAAGCCAGACAGCCGCCATCATCGTAAGACCAGCTGTGCTTGTCGAACGCTGACATTCCGCACAGAGTGGTGTAGCGGGGACACTCATCTGAGTATCTCCCACTCCCTACGGCCATTTGTTTCTAGTTCTGCCCTAATTCCAAGTGGCCTTGGGGATCTCAGGGAGGAGCTGGGGTACATAGGCTGAGAGAGACTAGAGGGAGGGGCTCATCTGAGCAGCCATGGGAGTCATCATCCACGCTGGGTACAGACCTTCCAGTGAGACCGCTTTAAGGTCACCCATGCTCCAACATCTGGCCTCTCTCTCATCCATGACTTATAAGTAAACCCAACAAACTCATTAGTTCCCCGGGATAAACTTTGGTGGAATGGAACTTTGGTTTGTTATTGGGATGTTTCGAGGTGGGGGATAGACATTGTTTAGTCTGCCTATCAGGGAGACAAATTTGACACCAAACCTCCAAGCCCACCCAACCCCATCCTGACCCTGTATGATTCACTTTCTCCATTAAGTTTTCTCCTCCTAAAGGTCCCACAATCTACAAAGCGGTGCCAGACTGGGAACCTTGTGTTAAAATACATGAGCCTGTGGGGGAATGCTTCCTATTCAAACCACAGCAAGAATTTCTGGTTTTCTTGGAGACTCGGTTGTGTCATGTGATGTTTTTCTGTAGACTGTCTTATGAGAGGATGCTTTGCTGAAGCAGACACGTGGTGTTTTTCTGGAAGTTGCCTGGTGAAAGGGCATGTGGTGTTTTGCTGGAGCAGATGCTGGAGAGGCACCTGATGTCTGGAAAGAGTGTAAGTATAACCCAATGGACAGTGGGTGATGCCCTTGCATTGGTTCACCTTGCAACTCTTTGCTGGTCATCACTGGGCTTTGCTGATGCTGGTCTTCACTGATGATGCTGTGTGGTATCCGTTTGCCTTGCTTTCTTTGTTGATCTTTGCTCCGTAGATTAAAAACTCACCAAGGAACTTCTGGTGGTGTTCCAGCTGCTTCCTCAGACGGAGACTGGCGGAGCCTCTCAGTTTCTTCTGGATTGAGCTACTGCTGCTGATTCATGTTTGGTGTTTTGCTATTGAACTGGACTGCTGACAATGAAGACTAGAATTGCCCCAAAGAACTATTTCTTTTCTTTCTTTTTTTTTAAGATTTATTTATTTATTATACATAAGTACACTGTAGCTGTCTTCAGACACACCAGAAGAGGGCACCAAGATCTCATTACAGATGGCTGTGAGCCACCACGTGGTTGCTGGGATTTGAACTCAGGACCTCTAGAAGAGCAGTCAGTGTTTTTAACCGCTGAGCCACCTCTCCAGCCCCAAAGAACTATTTCTAAATGGGTCTACAACTCCCCACTTCCTATTAACCTTTCTTTTCCCCTACCTCTGGTGGGTGGTGGGTTGTAGGGCGGTGGACTGTGAGAGGAAGCCTGGTAAGGTTGAACTAAGGCTTAAAGCCACAGAGACCCTGAAGGGACGGTAGGAGCTTTGCCTGCTCATGACTCCAGGCCCCTGTCACATAACCATAGCCCCTCATACAGAAAAATGCAGCCATTAGTAATGTACGGGGCAGTGCCCACAAGTCCCTCCTCATGTAGATGATGCATCTCAGGCCAAGCCAAGCCAATAGGAAGCACCTACTGTCAGACCCACCCCACCCCAAAACTGTATATGAGATCCTACCCAGAAGTAATAAATGTGTGAGAATCGAGCAGTGGCGGAGGTGGTGGCCGTGGCGACAGCAGAGGCACCTCCCCCTCCCTGCTGGTGCCCTTTCTCCTTCACTTGACCCCTCCCACCGGGCTAGCCACCAGTACACAGTCTGACAGTGGGCTAGAAAGGAGGTTGAAGTGTTAAAGAACCCACAATTAATATGGGTTTTGTAAAATCTAAGCCTACACATCCCAAACCAGATCTGATCTCTGGGTTGCTAGGGACCGTGCTGCCTATATGCTGGGGAAAGACTCAGTCCAGGCCTTGGCTTTGATAACTTTCGGTGAGATTTCCCTGGACCCTCAAAATTCTAGGCGGGGGGTGGGGGGAAGCTGGGTTCCAGCTCTGTGTTGGACACTAACTCTCTTTCTGTCTCAGAGCCTCAGTTTCCCTACATCCCTACCATGACAATGTGTGACACTCGGCTGAAAGTCCTTTCTCAACTGCATCATGTTACAGGCGAGGCCATGACATGGCTCCCTGGAGGGACAGCTGTGGGCAGGACATGGGGTTTATTTTATTTTATTTATATGTACATGCAGCTGTGTGTATGGGTGGGTGCATGTGTTATGTGGAGACTCGAGGAGGCCAGAAGGTGTCCGGTGTCCTGTAGCTAGAGTTATAGGCAGTTGAGGACCAGCCAGTGTGGGCGCTGGGAACGAAACTCCAGTCCTCTGCAAGAGCAGCGGTCACCCTAACTGGAGCCATCTCTTCAGCCCTGTGGGATGACTCTTAAATCAGACCTTGCCAAGAGAGAATAGAACCATATTCCTGTTCAATGCCGCCTCCCGCACTCGGCTTTGTCAGAAATGAAGGTCCAGGTCCCGTGTGAGTCGGAAACTTTCTTAAAATGTCTTTTAAGGGCTGGGGACATGGATCAGTCTGTAGGGCTCGGGCTATGCATGCATGAGAACCTGTACGGTGTGGCTCAATTCTGAAGATCAGCAGTGTGTGCCTGGAATCCCATCACCAGAGAGGCAGAGGCAGGGATCACTGGAGCTCGCCAGGCAGCAACATCAGCTCAGAAAAGAAGGTGGAGAGAACTTTTGACCAACACCTAACATCAGCCTCCAGCTTCCACACACAAACACAGCATGTCATCTAGATTCTGGATGCGGGAGGAAGCACATACCCATTGCCTCTCAGAGCCTGGCCAGTTTAGCTCAACATGAAGTTCCGGGCTGGAGAGATGGCTCAGCAGTTAAGAGCACCGACTGCTCTTCCAGAGGTCCTGAGTTCAATTCCCAGCAACCACATGGTGGCTCACAACCACCTGTAAAGAGATCCGATGCCCTCTTCAGGTGTGTCTGAAGACAGCTACAGTGTACTCATATATAATAAATAAATAAATCTTTTAAAAAAAACATGAAGTTCCATGCCCCATTCATATCCTGAAAACGATGGCATTTCATTCTTCTCTGTGGGAAAAAAACTCCTCCCTATGTACACATGTGCTTCTTTATCTGTCTGTCTACAGGTGGACATCTAGCCTGATTCCGGAGCAAAGCCGATATTGTTTCAATTTAGTAGCAACTTGTCACCCCCTCCAAGGGTCAGGGAACAGCTCAGAGAAGGGGACAGAAGGGAGCCATGAATGTCCTAGGATGCTGTCTCATGGGTGTGGCACGGCATCTGGACTCTTGGACTCTCAGGGCAGTCAGGGGCGTTTACCTGAAGAGACTTACTCTAGACCAGGCCCATCGAGACCCCGCCCAAGAGGAGGGAGGTGCTTAGGAGGCTCCGCCCTTCCCCAAAGATCTGCAGCTGAGTAGGGAGAGGCGTTTTCTTCAGTGTTGTAGCCTCAGGTGAGCTACACACTCTGCTATGCTCTCTCAAGCACCCTGATGAAACTCATTGGATCCCAGACAAGCAGACAAGGAAATACATAAAGGTATGAGCAGGAAGAAGGCTGGGGCTCGGGAGCTTCTAGTCAAGCCGAGAAAGCACAAGATGAGCCCTCAGACCCAGGGGAAGACCCTGCCTCAAAGAAGCAGCGGGGAGGAGCTCAAGAGATGGCTCAGCGGTTACGAACACAGGCTGCTCTTGCAGAGGACTCAAGTTCAGGTCCCAGTACCCACATGTCAGCTCCAGGTCCTGGGGTCTGACACCCTTTTCTGGCCTCTGTGGGCACCAAACATGCCCATGATACACAGACATACATTCAATCAAAACACCCATGCACATAAAGTTAAATCTACAGAGAGAACGGAATGGAGAAGGGAAGGAGGGAGAGAGGGAGGGAGCAAGGGATGGAGGAAGGAAAGGAAGGAAGGAAGGAAGGAAAGAAGGAAAGAAGGAAAGAAGGAAGGGGAAAAAAGAAAGAAGTTGCAAGAAACAAATGGAGAGTGATAGAGGGTGCTCTGGAGGTTTGAATATGCTTAGCCAGAGACAGGCACTATTAGGAGGAGATGTGGCCTTGTTGGAGTGGGTGTGGCCTTGTTGGAGTGGGTGTGGCCTATTGGAGAAAGTGTGTCACTGTGGGGGTGGGCTTTGAGACCTTCCTCCTAGCTGCCTGGAAGACACAGAGCTCTCAGACCATGCCTACCCAGACGCTACCATGCTCCCCCACCTTGATGACAATGGACTGAAACTCAATACCTGTAGGCCAGCCCCAATTCAGTGTTGTCCTTGTAAGAGTTGTCTTGTCATGGTCTCTCTCCACAGGGATGGAACTAACTAGCTAAAACAAATTGTGTAGTACCCTCTTCTGACCTCCACGCTTACTCACAGGCACAAGCACCCCCCATATATATGCATGCACACACACACCACACACACACACACAGATGTGTATATACAAATAAGTAAATAAACATTTGTGCATTTAAGTGTATGGAAATTTTAGTTCATTTAAAAAGGGTGTTTATAGTGATGTTATGCAAAAGCTGGAAATAACTCAAATATCTTATATTAGCCATTTAGTTAATATACAGTGTGTGTTTCCATATTCCATAACCACAAAAATTTATAGAAGGACAAGAGCTGTCCTTCAAAGTCACTGAATGGTTGGTACATAAGCACACACAAACACAGACACACACACACACACACACACACACAAGTCTCAAGTTTTGTTGTTGTTACCTCTTTTTTGGGTTCGTTTTGATTATTTTGCCAAAGGGAGGCTACTTTGGAAAATGTCATTCTAAGTGTTTCAATGCTTTAAAATTAAGTACAAATAGGGTTGGGGATTTGGCAGAGTGGTAGAGCGCTTGCCTAGTAAGCACAAGGCCCTGGGTTCGGTCCCCAGCTCCGAAAAAAAAAGAAAAGAAAAAAAATAAGTACAAATAAATGCTTTTTACTTATAATAGAACAGTGCACAGATATACTTACCATAAATATAAAACATCAAAAATGTATTTGAGGGTCTGGAGAGATCATGAGGTAAGGTCTTGACCCAAGTATCACTAAGCTGGGTATGCTGGTGTACACTGGGGAGCTGGAGGCAGGGGGATTCCTGTGGCTTCCTGTCCAACCAGCCAGCCTACCTTAATCAGAGAGCACCAGGTGTCAAAAGAACGAGGTGGACAGCTCCAGTGTCCACCTGATTTCCACATATGCACACATACATGGAGGCAACCTGGTGACTGTCTATTTGTACCAGATTAAATTTCATCTGCTTTTGCTTGGCCACAAACAGCTAGTAGCACCTGTTCCAGTTCTGAATGTGTCGGAGCCAAGAGGAGAAATGTGCTATAAATCAAATTCCCGCTCTGAGACCATAGCTTCTGAGGCTCCCCCACTTCCAGTCCCACCAGTGTAAATAGGAACCCAAGTCAGGACCCACAAACATGGCGGACCACTTTGCCCAGAGCACTGGGCTCAGGGATCAATTGTTAGGATAGTAAAGAACTCCAGTTCTCAAAGCACGTACGTAGAAAGGGAACCAGCGGGCACAGGGCACATGGGGGTGAGGACAGAAACACCCATAACCCTTACAGCCTAGATGGCTAATGCTCCAGCTCCTACTTACCCTCCTCACAGTTGCTTCCAGTAAATCCAGGGCAACACCTCCACTCCAGCGCAGTCACGGTGCGGTAAGAAACCCGGTAGGTCGGTCTAATGAGAGTCCTGTAACTAACACAAGGACGAGGTCAGTGGGGCATGCGTTCCTGTCCATCCACCCCAGACTGGCTGCTGAAGTTCCCGGGCTTACTACAGTAGACCTGTCACCTCAGCTTTGTACTCACTGGCTCTGTGGTTAGAGACAAATCACCAGCCCTGGAGATCCTGGCAGGGATCAGAGACCCTTCCAGACTGCTCTTCCTTCTCTTAACCCCTCACTAGAGAATGCCAAGCAGGTGATATACCACTGGGACATGCCCTCCCTGCAGCACTTCACTGGGGGATTCCAGACAGGGGCTCCACAACTGAGCCACGCCCCCAGTCCCTCACTGGGGGATTCTAGGCAGGCATTCTTCCACTAAACACCCTCAGGCCTCTTTTTAAGACAGGGTTTTAAGTTACCTAGGCTGGTTTCAAATGTACTCTGTACTACCCTGGGTAAACCTTGACCATGCAATCTTCTGGCTTCTGCCTCTGAGTATCTGGATTGCTCACCCAGGAACCTACCACCAGATCCTGCTCAACCGTGTCTTTCTCTAGCTCTCCAAACACACCCAGCTGCTGTGGGGAAATGTCTCACAGTCTTGAGTAAGCAAGACTGGGGTCGTACTGCGATCGGACGGTACTCACACTCAGCAAATGTGTTCTTGATTAATATCAGACAGCCACATTAGAATCCTTCCTCAGTTAAAATGCACCTGCCTAGGCGCATTAAGAAGTTTCAAAGTATGGCTGAGGGGACAGCATAGTCGGTACAATGCTTGCCTTGTGTGAACAAGATGTGAGTTCGAAATGCAGAGCACACATTAAAATGCCAGGTGTGGGATGTGCATAGTCCCAGCACTCGGGAGGTGGAGACGGGAGACTTCCTAAGGCTTGCTGGCCAATCAACCAAATCAGTGAGTTCCAGGTTGAGTCTCAAAAAAGGGAGGCTGGCGGGCTGCTAAACTGGAATGATGGGTAAAAGACATTCTTTGTAAGCATGGGGACCTGAGTCTGATTGCCCAGACTCACACAGTGGAAGGAGAAGGCCAGTTCCCAAAGCCTCTGAGATCTACCCGTGCACTGTGCATGTGCACATGCATGTGTGTGTGTCACACACACACACACACACACACACACACACACACACACACACACATGAGACAGAGAGAAAGAGACAAAGAAAGGTTAAAAAGGAAATCAAGCCCGGTATTATGGTTCACAGCTATGATCCCAGCACTTGGGGAGGCTGAGGTTTGAGCAGCTTATGTTTGAGACTAGCCTAGGTTATTCAGAGTGGGACCCTGCCTCAAAACAAAACAACCCCCCCCAAAACAAACAAAAAAAGAAACAATCAAACCCAGCCCCGTATGGTCCAAGAGGGCAAGTCCAGGCTTGTGTGTGTTACTCCAGCTTTGTCCCTTGACATGTAGGCACCAATCCCCCCTCCACAGAGGACTGCTTGGCTTCACAGACGCTCACGTCCGCTGACATGGGGTGATTTAATGGGCATGTGGAGAAATGACGAGTTAATTGGTAGCAGCATCTGGAGCTACCCCGTTGACAGGAAAACTCACAAATCACAGACAGCCATTTCTAAAATTGGACTTTGAGACGAGGGCTCTGCTTCTGGGAATTCTTGAACGTCCCCTCCAAGTGGTGCCTCTTGAGCATTCCACAAGCCAGAGGGTCTCCGGGTTTAGCAAATGTCCCTGCTCTACTTGGGGGAGGGGGGACAGCTCCCTCTACACACTGCCCCTCCCTCTTCCAGCCTCTGGCTCCTGAGAGGCACTGCAGTCCACATCTTAAGTGATGATGTCGGTCAGAAGTCTAAGACAGGGATGGAGAGGTGGCTTAGCTGGTAACACACTTGCTGGTCAAGCATGAGGTCCCAAATTCTGATCCCCAACATTCATGAAAAATGTAATCCCAGCCCAGGGGTGGTAGAGATAGGAGAACCCCCTGAGATTCACTGGCAGCCAGTCCAGTCTACTTGCTAAGTTCCAGGCCAGTAAGAGAACCAGTCTCAAAACAAGTAGCCAGAGGGCAAGAAGAGATGGCTCAGTGGTTAAGAACTTGCTGTTCTTGCAGAGGACCCAGGTCCGGTTCCCAGCGCCCTACTCACAACCATCTATAACGACAGTTCCAGGGCATGGACTCCCTCTACTGAACTCTGAGGTGACACATGTGTGGTACACAGATACACATGCAAGCAAAACGCACACAAAAAATAAAATAAATCTTTTGAAAACTGTTCTCAGGGACCAGAGAGATGCCTCATTGAAAGTATTCACTGTTCTTCCAGAAAACCTGAGCTTAATTCCAAGCACCCACCTTGGGCAGCTCACAACTGGCTGCAACTCCCTCTCTGAGGATCCAATGCCTCTGGCCGACAGAGACACCTGAGCTTGTATGCACGTACTTACACTCAGACAGCCATCATCCACTCGATTAAAAACAATTAAAAATCTTTAAAGATTTTAAAAAGTGAACAGCGTTTAAATGCATTTGCACATGTACACAAAAGTAATTATTACCCCAAAACAGAACATTGAAAAATGTTTTATTATAACTGTGTGGAGAGCACTGAGCATGTGCACACGTGTAGCGATCACCAAGGGACAACTTTGAGGGGACTGCGCTTGCCTTCCACTGTGTGTGTCCCAGGAATCAAACTTGGATCCTCAGGCTTGGCAGCAAGCCCCTTTCCCTGCCGAGCCATCTTGTTGGCCCTAATACAGTGAATTGAGGGGTTTATAAACGCCCATATAGAGCAAGTCAAGAGATAGAGGCCATGATCGTTCCAGCTTTGCACATGAAGAAACTGAGGCAGGTGGCTGTTTAGCAACCTTGACAGCACCAATGCTGGATGTCCGTGGCACTGTGGACTAAGCCAGAGAAATCGGCCCAGGACCCAGTTATTCTGCTCTGGCCATCTGGTGCCAGAGAGCACTTTTCCTTCCAGAAACTGCTTGAGGCTGCTGCTTCAGGCCCCTGGACTGCAGTGGGAGAGCTTGATCCTCCAGTCTCCCTCAGGTCCACTCTGTATCTATCACTCTGCTGGCCGGTGAGATTCAGTCTCTGTAATGCTCCTAGCCGACGCCGATGACAAGCGCAGGCTCCACCAGTGGGTGGCGCTGTTTCACCAGCCTGGCTGACCAAGGCTACGTTTGAAGGGCAATTTAGTCTCCTGGATATCTAGAGGGCTTCAGTATGAATTTCTGAGCTACCTCCTTCCCTAAGACGGAACCTAGGGGGTGCTTCACCCTCCTCTGTCAAACCTGGTCGTGCACACAAAAGTTCCCCTCCCTATATATGCTTCTCTCTTCTTCTCAAAGACCTTTCACAGTGAAACCCAAATGTTCCCTCTTCTGTGAAGCACCTCGGTCCCCTGGGCACCGCTGACAAGCTCCCTCCACTTCCCCTCATGTCTCCTGCACAGGAGAGCTTGGTTACACTTTATTCAGACCCTCAGCAAAAAATCCCAACAGCCTGCTTTGTGCGGACAAGGGGATTGTTAGCACGAACAAGGAGCCAGGCATGGAAGTGTACATCTTTAACCCTGCCTCTCAGGAGGCAGGAGTCTTTACAGTCTGTGAGAGGGTTCATCTGCCTTACACTTCCATATCTTAGTCCATCACTGAAGGAAGTCAGGACAGGAGCTCAAACAGAGCAGGAAGCTAGAGCAGGAGCTGATGCCGAGGCCATGGAGGGGTGCTGCTTACTGGTTTGCTCTCTGAGGTTTTCTCAGCCTGCTTGCTTGCTTGCTTGCTTGCTTTCTTTCTTTCTTTCTTTCTTTCTTTCTTTCTTTCTTTCTTTTTTTTTCTTTCCTTTTTTTTCGGAGCTGGGGACCGAACCCAGGGCCTTGCGCTTGCTAGGCCAGCGCTCTACCCCTGAGCTAAATCCCCAACCCCTCAGCCTGCTTTCTAATAGAACCCAGGACCACCAGCCCAGAGATGGTGCCAGCCACCATGGGCTTGGCCCTCTCCCATTAATCACTAGTTGAGAAAACGCCTTAACAGCTGGGTCTTATGGAGGCATTTTCTTATCTGAGGTTCCCTCCTCTTAGATGACTTTAGCGTGTGTCGAGCTAACATAAAACGATTCAACACGCGGGACGAAGGGCAGAAATTGCTAGACAAGGCAGACACATAAGAGAGAAGCCAATACCAGGTGGTATGATGAAGCCGCAGTTTTGTTCGTTATTCATGTGTGTGTGTTTAGGTGTGAGCGCACACCACAGTGTGAGCAGGTCACAAGACAACTTGTGAGAGTCGGTTCTTTCCTTCCTCCGTGTGGGTCTCAGAGATCAAACAAACACAGGTCATTGAGCTTGGTGGTGAGTACTTCTCCCTGGGAGGGGAACTGTCAAGTGATGTGCTTTCCAGAGAGATCTCCCCCTGAGGCCAGACAGGAAGGAAAGAAAGGGATGGAAGGGAGTCAGGGGCTGTTAACCGGGAAGTAGGGACCCACTGGGGGGACAGATGGCCTCACTTAATGAAAAAGAGTGACACCCAGAGGAGAATGAAGTCAGGCTCAAAGCACATAGTTTGACAAACTCAAGCCCCAATGGGACCAGCGAGTGTGCTTGTGTCTGCAAAGCGATGTATCAAAGCTCTTTGCTGGGGTCTTGGGAGGTGCTCAGTGAGTAAGAGTGCTTGCTGTGCAAGCATGAAGACCTGAGTTCGAATCCCCAGCATCCAAGTATGAAGCCTGGGCCTGAGCCTGTTAACCTCAGCACTGTGGTGTGTTGAGGAGGGGACTGCTGGGGTCTGATGGCTGCCAGTTTCAGTTAGAGGTCCTGTCTTAAAGGAATAAGGAAAGATGTAACAGAACAGGACACTCAGTGTCCTCTTCGGACCTCTACACTGGACCTGGACCCTGAGCACTCATAGAGGCCTTGTCTGCAGCAGAGACCCTCTGTGGTAGTTATTATTGATTGTCAACTCAAGTCAGCAGGGAGGCCTGTCCATCATAGAGTTCCTATGTTAGGTGAACAGAGGTGGAAAGATCCGCCCTGAATGTGAAAGGCACCATCCCATTGGCTGGGGTCCAAGCTAGACTAAAGGAAAAGTCAAACTGAGCCCCGGCATCTGTCTCTCTGCTTCCTGACTGTGGCTGCCGGGTGACCGGCCACCTCACACTCCTGCTGTCATGTCCCCATCATAATGGACTTGTACTCTCCAGCTGTATGACCAAAATCAACCTTCCTCTCTGAGGTTGGCTTTGTGGGTTATTTTATCACAGCCATGAGGAATCTAACTGATTAGCACAATCATTTAGACAGCACGTCTGGTTTTTATGTCAACTTGACACAGGCTACAGTCATTTTGAATGAGGGGACCTCGGTTGAGAAAATGCACCCATTAGATTGGCCTGTAGATAAACCTGTGGTGCATTTTCTTGATTGACAAGTTGACGTGGGAGGTCCAAGCTCACTCTGGGCGGAGCCACCTCTGCCCTGGCTGGGTGCTATAAGGAGGTTGAGCAAGCCATGGGAGCTCCTAATCATGCTTCCCCATGGTCTCCACACCAGTTCCTCTCTCCAGGTTCCTGCCCTGACTCCCTGCCTTGATTTACATGTATGATGGGTCCACAAGTGTGTTTCCTTACAGAAGAGAAACCCCTTCAAGGACACACAGGTCCAACGAAGAAATAGTTGAAATCACAATTGTGTGGCACTCGGGGAACTCAGAGGGGGTCTTGCTGTAGGCCCACAGCCACTTAGTGAAGGACTGCAGAAATGCCCCAGGGGTCCCCAGAAGCAGGTTGCTTCAAAAGAGATTAGGACTGGCAAGATGGCTCAGCCAGGAGAGGTGCCTGCTGCCAAGACTGGCCACCTGGGTTCAATCTCCAGGACCTACCTCTGAGGAGGAAGGAGAGACCTGACTCCTGAAAGTTGTCTTCGGAGCACCACATGTGTGCCATGGTACACATGCACGTGCATGTGTGTGTGTGTGTGTGTGTGTGTGTGTGTGTGTGTGCGTGCACATGCGTGCACGCTAAATAAATACACGAATGAACAAATAAATAAATAAATTTTTAAACGAGAGAGAGATTTGAAAAAGGTATTCCTATCAGGGGAGAGATATTCAATTACTGGAGATAGACGAACCCTCTGGCCTTCAGAGGACATCTCCTACAGGTGATGGAAACCTGAGGCTTCTTAACAGGAGCCTAAGTACTACATAGTCCGGGAGCCACTGGCTCACCTCTATGTCCTCTCCCAAGGAGTCTTGCATCCTCTCTCACCGGTCATCTTTCCAGGGCCCCTTGCTTGCCTGGTTCTCATCAGAGACCACGGTGGACAGGAGCAGGCTGGGAGGTAGCAAAGCCACAACAGGAAACATGGAGGCACTGCTCAGAGGGAAGCCGATTGCGTCCTGGCTAACAGCAGAGCACCAGCAGGGAGGGAGGGGCAGGTCCCGCTGCAATACTGGGATAGGAGGGGTTGTCTCTGGCCTCTGGCATTCAGAAGGGGCAGCCTCAGCCAACTTAGGCAAGAGAATTGTGAGTTTGACATCAGCCCGGGCTTCCTAGTGAGAGCCTGTCTCAGAAATAACAATGAAATCAGATAGAGGCTGGAGAGAGAAAGAGAGAGAGAGAGAGAGAGAGAGAGAGAGAGAGAGAGAGAGAACTCAGTGGGTAATGCTTGAAATGATTAGGACCAGAATCTGATTCCCAGGACCTGTGTGAAAATGTTGGCCATGGGCCAGCAAGATGGCTCAAAATATAAAGGGCTTGCCACATGGGCCTGTAGACCTGGGTTTAATTCCTGGAGCCCATACAAATGTGGAAGGAGAGAATTCGCTCCATTAAGTTGTCCTCTGGCCTGCACATTTACATACACACTAATAATAATGACAATGATAATAGCAACAGCAATAATAAAATAAATTTAAGTGTTGGGTGTAGACACGGGGTGGATATCTGGAGCTTACTAGCCAGCTTGCCTAGCCAAATTGGCAAGTGCCAGGCTGCATGAGAGATCATGTCTGAAAAAACAAATGGAGACACTAGTGCCACCTGACATAGCATACACACCTGTGGACATATGCAGGCCACCTGTGAACTCTACATACATATACACATATGCATACACACACATACATACACACACATAGACACATACACACACATACACACACACATTCATACATACACACACATAGACACACACATATACATATACACACATATACACACATGTACACACACATACATGCACATACACACATACACACAAACACACCATACATACACACATATGCACACACATGCACATACACACATATACACATACACATGCATACACACATGTACACACACATGTACACACACATACACACATACACATACACACATACACTCACATACACACATACACACATACACACACATACATACATACACACACATACACATACACACATATGCACATACACACACATATATGCACATACACACACATACACACACATATATGCACATACACACACATACACACAAACACGTACACACATATATACATACACACATACACACAAACACGTACACACATACACATACACACATACACGCACATACACATACATACACATACACACATATGCACATACACACACATATATGCACATACACACATACACACACATATATGCACATGCACACATACACACAAACACATACACACATATATACATACACACACACACACACACACACACACACACACACACAAACAGGGAAAAGACAGCAGACCCAGCAAGCCCAGCAGACCCAGCTCCACTGTAGCTCAGGTCCACGGAGGTGGAGGACATCACCCAAACAAGAAAGCCTCTGAGCGTCCACAGTCAGGGTGAGGAAGAGGAAGGAGAAGGAAAGAGGGGGAGAAAAAAGGAGGGGGAAAAGAAAGAGGCAGAAGTGGGGGGGGAGGAAGCATGGGGGTACAGGAAGGCGAGCCCACATCTTAAAGTATTTAAATCAGAACTCCATTTACCCTGGCAGGCAGCAGCCCCTGAGCAGCAGGCAACCCCACCAAAGCAGGAGGCCGGCCAGCAGGGGATTGTCTGGCAGAGGCGGAATGAGGAGGCAGATGACACCCTAGAGAGTTCCTCCAAAGCCCTCCACTCAGCACATCTGGAAAAGGTTGGCTGGAATGCCATCAAAGACCTCAGAGGCACTAAGGAGCTGCCAAGGGCAGAAGAGGCCTGGTGGAGCAAAGCTACCCACCCACCCCTCAGTGCCCATGTGACTCCTCTGAGCCTGGCAGACCTCCTGAACCCAGCCCACCACTGCCTATGGTTGACTGAGAGAGGCGTGGGGGCACCCAAGAGTAGCGTCCAATACCACCTGACACTCACCTTAAGGGACACAAGTGAGCTAAGCCTATTCCCACTCCAGAACAGGGAATAGGGGTCATCCCCATTCCCCTAGGACACTGAGGCACTGAGTACGGAAGCCCGGATGGTCCTTTCTGCCTCCAGATCTTTGTTAGTATTATGTCATAGCACTTGACCCATAAAGGAGGAAGGGTTGATCTGGACTCTTGGCTCAAGGATGTAGTCCATTAGGACCCAATCATTGTGCCTGCAGTCAGGAAGCAGGGGGCGGGGGGGGGGGATGAACAATGGTGTTCATCTCCCATATTCATTCTCTCTCTCTCTCTCTCTCTCTCTCTCTCTCTCTCTCTCAGTGGTGGGGGCATGAGGGGGTTAGGGGGGTGACACACTGAGACCAGCACAGATCAACTTTACTTGGGGTGATCAAGGCTTTTACAGTTTTGGGGACCGGGGATAGAAACATCGAGGATGGGCAAAGGTCATTGGCTGAAAGCTTGAGATAACAAAATGCCTCATTAGCACGAGGAAGCCTTTCCGGAATCTCAGGTGTTAGCTGAACAGGTTCTTATCAGGAGAGAGGACATTGAACCTGTAATCTAACTAAGGCTACGTGACATTCTGCAGATAGAGGCGTGGGGGGTGGGAAGTTGAACTCTCCAGACAAAGTCAGAGAGGGGGAAGCCCTGCCAATGAAGGGGTCCTCCATACTGCGCTGAGCTCAGAAGGCTCTC
Organism: Rattus norvegicus; assembly: GCF_021556685.1. Taxonomy (NCBI): domain Eukaryota; kingdom Metazoa; phylum Chordata; class Mammalia; order Rodentia; family Muridae; genus Rattus; species Rattus norvegicus. The sequence goes on along the minus strand of NC_141545.1, from coordinate 26,836,197 downwards.
GGGTCAATGCTAGATGGAGCTCAGAAGGCTCTCCAGTCAATGGTAGACTTCGACATTAATTAGCAGGGCAGCAGTGTGTGTGTGTGTGTGTGTGTGTGTGTGTGTGTGTGTGTGTGTGTGTGTGTGCACAAATACCGCAAGCAAGTGTGTGGGAGCCCGGTCAGTCATCCATGTTGGTTTTGTTTTGGAGACATGCTCTTTCACTGGTCTGGAGCTAGCCAATTCGTCCAGGCTGGCTAAAGGCCAGCTAACAAGTGGGCCTCAGGAACCCACACGTCTGCCCTTTCTTGAACTGTGGTTCCAAGTGTATACCACCAAACCCGCTTTTAGCCTGCTTCGGGGGATGGAACTGAGGCCCTTACACTTGGGAGGCAAGCACTTTATGACTGAGCCATGTCCCTTTGTCAAACCCTACCCTTGTTTCACTCACAGCAAAATGTCAAATTCTTATAAGTTTCTCCCTGCTTAATGCCATCTCTATCCTCAGACCTCCCATGTCCCCCAACATGTATGTACCACCATCCCCAGTCCTCGTGTTATCTGGTGTTGGGCCTCTTGATGACCAGAGGGCAGCCAGGATCCACCTCCCTCTGCCTGCCCAGTGCTGGGCTTACCAGTATGTGCCACTGTGCCCAGCTTACTAACATGGGTTTGGGGCTAGAACTCAGGTCTCCTCTTTATACAACAAGTACTTTACCAACTGCAACTCCCGAACTCAGTGTACTTTCTTTTTCTTTTGGGACAGTATCTTGCTGTGTAGCCCAGGTTGGCCTGAAGTTCAGTCTCCCTACCTTAGCTGTTGAGTGCTGGGATTAACAGGCACCTAACCAAACTTCCCCAGAGCGTTCTATGTCCCTCTGTCTGTCTCTCTTTCTCTCTGTCTCTCTTCTTTTCCTTCTTTTTTTAAAATTTTTGACACGGGGTCTCATGTAGTCAAGGCTAGCCCTGAATGTGCTGTGTATCAGAGGATAACCTTTTAACTTCTGGTCCTCCTGTTTCCACCTCCGAATACTGAAATTCTAAGCGTGTTCTGCTATGCCTAGTTTATGCAGTGCTGGGCCGGAAATCAGGATTCTATGTATTGTAGGTAGCACATCCCAAGCCCCTTACTGTCTAGGGCAGACCCAGGATCCAGAGATTGAAGTGACATTACTACCATGGAGAAAGCAATCGGGGACCAAGGGAAACAATTTGCAACTGATCCCAAGCTCAACGAAGTGCCTTCTGAGTTCTATTTTCCCCATCAAGGTTCTATACCAGCACAAATCAAGGCGCCCCGGAATGTTTCAAAGGATGGAAAAACCGAAATTGGGCCCCACACAACTTCAGAAAAATGGGGAGGAGAAACGGACAAGAAATACGGAAACCTGAACACTGCTATGTAAATGCTGCGGTTGAAACGTGGCCAGACACGCTGAGCAAGTGGGATTCTAAGTGAAAGACTAGGCCCGAGTCAGCTCGGGATGGGGTGGGCGTCCTGCGAGCATTTGCTTCCCTAACCTCAGAGTGAGGAATGCAGGCACGCGGCATGCTCAGGCCTGAACCGCACCAGGAGCTGCCTGGGGCCGGAGCGCCTGGAGTTGGCTCCTAAGCCTTTCTCCACTCATCAAAAGCCTGCGCCTCAGAGCTGATTGGAACTTAGATTCCTGCGGGACTTCCCTCACATAACCTCATTTCCTCCTCCACCAATGTCTTGAGGCAGTATTCTGTCCCCTCCATTTTAAAGTAGGGAGACTGAGGCTTGCAGGATGAATCCCCGACAATGAGGCATCAAGGGAAATCTCTAAGACAGGGTTGTGAGAAGTTGGAGTTAGCGAGCTGTGGTGGGGTGAGGATGGCTGGGGATGGAGTGCTTGAGGGATGGGGCTATGTGTGGGTGTGGCTTTTTTGAAGGGGCGTGGTTTGGGGGAGGGCGTGTCTGTGAGAGTCCAGAGCCACAAGAGGGCGGGGCTGTTGGAGGTGGCGGTTCTGTTAGGGCACGGCTGTGGGAAGGTGTGGCTGTGGGAAAGTGTGACTGTGTTGTAACAGGGTAAGGCCCTGAGTGGGCATGGTTGTTAAGGGGCAGCCCTAAAAGCTAGATTTCCAAGCCCATAATTTAGTTTATTTACTTTCCTCGTTAGCCCCACCATCCCTCTGCATCTCCTCTGTCCTCTCCCCCAGGCATCGGCAATAATCCCAAACAGTGACACTGTATCAGGTAGGAGCTCGTCCCTCTCACTGCAGCAGGTACACCTCACTCCCTGTTCACAGAATCGGTGTTCAACTCCCCTTTCCAAGCATCAAGGCAGCCAACCCCAGAACTGTAGTTGGGTCACATCATGCAAGACGGAACAGGGCACCCTGGGTGCCTTTACCTCACGAGGTTGGCACAGGGCCCAGGCCACCGGCAGCTCTGGTAGACTCGTTGGACCACCGTCTCGGAGCCGTTCTGCACCTGGCAGGACACTGTCCTTGTCACCGTGTGATGGCACCAGTGCCTGTGGGGACAGCAACAGTTGTGTTAGCTTTGGCTGTTCCCAGAGGGTTCAGAGGCAGTGTAGAGGAGCGTGCTGTGGGGAAAGAGGATACTGTCAAGATACAATTCCCAACAGAAGCAACTTAAGGAAGGGAGGGAGGGAGGGAGGAAGAGAGGAAGGAAGGAAGGGTTAAAGGGAGGGAGGGAGGAAAGGTTGATTTGGGCTCAGAATCTGAGGGTCCAGTCTATCGTGGTCGGTAAAGCATGAGGCAGCTGGTCATGTTGCAACCACAGTCAGGAAGCAGGGAGAGATGAATGCTGGTGCTCAGTTCACCCTCTCCTTTTTATGTAGTCCAGGACCCCAGCCTAGGGAATGGTGCCTCCCATTTGGTCTTCCCACTTCAATTTACCCAATCTGGAAACATACTCAGAGACGCGTCTCCTAGTTGATTTTAGATTCCGTCAACTCGACCATCAATATTAACTGTCATAATCAGGCCTGGACCAGACCTGCCTGTTGTGGGACTCTTTCTAGCATAAGCACTCTGACACCAATGGGAATGGAAGAGAGGCATCACCAGTGCATAGGAAGCACAGCTTAGAGTGAGCACGGGAGGAACCTGTCAATCAAGCAAGCTGGTTGCCTGGAATGCCAGAGTGAACGTGGTCAAACCACCCGTGATCCTTAGCTATTTTATTGGGAGCCAGCCTCCCCGGGAATCCCCACGAGTATCCGAAGTATTGTTTAGGCCCTAACCCTGAGCGTCATCTCTCAGTGATTAGAACCATCCTCATGAACGAGGTTCCGTGTACTTTGCACCATCTACCGATAGAATGAATCCTTATGCTCAGTAACGCTCCTTCCTCTCTAGACCCTAAGCCCTGAGCTTGGTTTACTTGCGAGCAGAGCTCATTCTTATTGTAAAGGTCACGGCGCGTGGCTGCTTTGCTAGGGAGTTTCTCACAGCTATACCCGAAGCTTTCTTGTGATGATCGTTACCTGGTAACCTTTCCCCAGAGTTTTACTATGCTGAACTGTATCGGAAGAATAAAACACGAGGTCAGACTCCGGAAGTTGCTGACCCAGTGCCTACAGAGATGGCACAGACTCGGGTTTCACTCTTCACCTTGTGTGAACGGTCTCCCCACCAGCCTTGCCGAAACCAGTGGGCCAAAGCCAGGACAGGCTTCTAGGTGGGGTAGGCAAGCAAGTGAGATTTTAGAGAAGCATCAGCAGGTGGTTGGGGACAATTACCCCTGTTTCAGCCATTCCTCCACGGCTTTCTGTTTCTGGTGATGTCCCTCTGGGCAAACAGGCAGAACAAACAGTGCTTTAAATAAGTCAATATTTTCCCCTTTTCCCTTTCTTTCTTTATTTTTTTTCTTTTTTCATTTGTTTGTTTGTTTGTTTTTTGAGACAGGGTTTCTCTGTGTAGCCCTGAGTGTCCTGGAACTTGCTCTGTAGACCAGGCAGGTTTTGAACTCAGAGACCCACCTGCCTCTGCCTCCCAAGTGCTGGGATTAAAGGCGTGCACCACCACCATCCAGCAATAAACCAACATCTAATAATTGGTCTTTTCTACCTTATTCTACCTCACCCTCTTTTCTTCAAACGCTTAGTTTCTTCACAGACACAGTTTTACTGCGGATCGCTAGCTGGCCTGGAACTTGTGACACAGACCAGGTTGTTCTCCAACTCACATAGATGTACTGGCACTGTCTCCCCAGGTGCTGGGGATTAAAGGCCTGAGATACCAAATCCAGACGAACTCTTGGTTAACACTGAACTGTGTCTGGCCTGTACGGGGTAATCTTTAGAATCACCTAGAAAACACACCTCTGGAGTGTCTGTGAAGGCTTATCAGAGAGGTGTAATTGGGTGGGAAGACCCGCCATGAATATGGGCGGCACCATCCAATGATCTGGGGTCAGGGACTGAATAATCAAGAGGAAGCAGGCTGTCAGCCACGCCTCACACAGCTCCCTGACTGTGAAGACCCCTTGAATAGCTGACCCAAGGTCCCGCCCACATTCTCACCTGAACAGATCCAGTCTTAAAACTTCCCCACAGGCATATCCATGGTTTTGTTTCCCTGGCACTTCTAGAGCCTATGGGGTTGACAATATGAACTATCAGAGACCCTCTGTCAGGGACTGAGGGGAGGCGAAAGCACGGCAGGCTCTCAGCCCTGGTGTCCTCTCAGTCACTGACCTGTGGATTCTGTGGAGAAGACTCAACCCCTCCGTGCCATGGAAGCATGACAGAGAAGGGCCTGATTACAGAAGAGGTCCAACCTCCTGACAAGCACAAGGAGCTACAGGGAGAGAGCAGGGTCAGTTCTAGGAGAGGCTACCAGCTAAACACCAAAAGATCAATCCATTAACTGCAGTTCCAGGGGTCATCAAGGGCCAGCATGAGCACAGAAGGATAAATGTGGACCAAAAGCATGTCAGAAATCCCTGTACAATTAATTAGAGGTGTCAGGAGACCTGGGCCTAAGGACACAGGTCTGTCCTGGAGGCTGGGGCCATGACTCAGTGGCGAGACACTGGACTCCACAGTGAGGGGCTGGAGGCATGGCTCAGTGGTAGGGCATCTACCTAGAATCCCCCCACCCCCAGGAGGGGTGTGGGGGCGTGGCTCAGTGGTAGAGCCCCTGCCTAGAATCCCCCAGTGAGGGCTGGAGTGTGGCTCAGTGGTAGAGCCCCTGCCTAGAATCCCCCAGTGAGGGTCTGGGGGCATGGCTCAGTGGTAGAGCCCCTGCCTACAATCCCCCAGTGAGGGGCTGGGGGTGTGGCTCAGTGGTAGAGCCCCTGCCTAGAATCCAACAATGAGGGGGCTGGTGGTGTGGCTCAGTGGTAGAGCTCCTGCCTAGAATCCCCCAGTGAGGGCTGGAGTGTGGCTCAGTGGTAGAGCTCCTGCCTAGAGTCCCCCAGTGAGGGCTGGAGTGTGGCTCAGTGGTAGAGCCCCTGCCTACAATCCCCCAGTGAGGGGCTGGGGGCGTGGCTCAGTGGTAGAGCCTCTGCCTACAATCCCCCAGTGAGGGGCTGGTGGTGTGGCTCAGTGGTAGAGCCCCTGCCTAGAATCCCCCAGTGAGGGGCTGGGGGCGTGGCTCAGTGGTAGAGCCCCTGCCTAGAATCCCACAATGAGGGGGCAAGGCTATGACTCATCAGGACAATGACTGGACACAGGAGGTAAGAGGAAAGAAGAGCTGGGCAAGGACAGCAGAGGTGAAAAGGGGGACAGAGCAAGCAGTGTAGAGATTGCCCAGCAGGAACATGCTCCCATCCCCTCCACCTACCACCAGATCCTAGAAATTTTAAAGCTAAAAATAAGTCCCCAGCCACATTAGAAAATGAGGAGCAGTGGGCCAGACACTCTGAGGCATCCGGGAGAGACAGAGAGCAGATGGGAGCAATTTGGAGGTGGAGAAGCCCAGCTGGAAATGTGCAGCCAACAGGACCAGCACTAATGATGGGGGCAGCTTAGGAGCAACACATGTGGTCAGTATGCAAGGGGAACCGGGTGAGTGTCAGAGGGTAAGGCAGGGAGCACAGGAAACATGGTAAGGGAGAGTGGGTAAGGGTAGTCAAGTCTTCATCCCTGCTGGTATCAAGAATCAGGCACTGCCTGCTGGTGGTGGTGCAGTGAAAGCCTTTAATCCCAGCACTCAGGAGGCAGAGGCAGGAGGATTTCTGTGAGTTTGAGGTCTGCCTGGTCTACAGAGTGAGTTCCAGGATAGCCAGGGCTACACAGAGAAACCCTGCCTTGGAAAACTGGAGACAACAACAAAAGAATGAGGCTTTGTAGCTGAGAATGGTGGTCACCTACAGTATTAACACTCTGGAGGCCGAGGCAAGAGGACCGCAAGTTTGAAGCTACCTTGGCCGACACAGCAAGTTCAAGGGCAGCTTGGACTACCCATGTAGCACCATAGACTCACAAGCTATTGACCTCCAGATAGCTGGATTCTTTGCACACCCTTTCCCCATTTTCCCCCCAAATCACCAGTGTACCAAAAGTCAAGGTATCAATAAACAGAAGTAAACTTATAGAACCATCAAACAAATGCCAAGACTTAAATTATTAGAAGAGTGGGGTTGGGGATTTAGCTCAGTGGTAGAGCGCTTGCCTAGCAAGCGCAAGGCCCTGGGTTCGGTCCCCAGCTCCGAAAAAAAAAAAATTATTAGAAGAGAAAAAAGACAAAGGCACAAACTCAACAGGCAATAGATCACAAGGAAAAACAGCAGAGGAACCAACCAGATAAATAGAAAGAACTTTTCTTTTTTTAAGACAGGGTCTCATGTAGCCCAGGTTGGCCCCAGCCTCACCATGTATATGAGGATCACCTGTGACTTTTGATCCTTTCTTCTCTACTTCCCACGTGCTGGGATTGCAAACCCCTTCCTCCATACAATGCTGGGGATAGAACCCAGGGCTTTTAGGACACTAGGCAAGTAGTCTACGAACTGAGCCGTATTCCTCAGCATAGAGTGAGCTTCTAAAACCTTAATATCCTCAAAGAGATAGAGTAATGTACCACCTGTAAAATTGTGGAAAGAAAACTTTTGATCTCTTAGAAATGAGTGAGCCAAGCATGTGGACACACACCTGGATTCTAGGTACTGGAGAAACGGAGGCAGGAGGACCGGAACTTCCAGGTGAGCTGGGCTAGCTTCTCAGTGGATCATTTTCTCTTTAAAAAAAAAAAATGCAATAGGGGCACAAGGAATGGCTCGGTGGCTGAGCCTGCTTGCTGCTTTCCCAGAGGGTCCTAGTTGGGTTCCCTATACCCACACCAGGCAACTCACAACTGTCTGCAACTCCAGCCTCAGGGAACCTAACACCCACTGTGGATGTCACCACAGACATGTGGCACACACAGAGAAATACACATAAACAAAAATAAACCTTTAAAAAAACAAATCTCGCCATGGGCAGCGCACACCTTTAATCCCAGTGCTCGGGAGGCAGAGGGAGGTAGATCTCTGGGAGTTTGAGGCTAGCCTGGTCTACAGAGCAAGTTCTAGAAAAGAAAACCACAAAAAGACCAGGTTTGATGGCACATACCTGTAATCTTAGTGCTTGGAAAGTAGAGGCAGGAGGATTAGGAATTCAAACTCCTCCTCAACTACCCGTCAAGTTTGAGGTCAGCCTGAGCTACATAAGACTCTAATAGAAAGAAGGGAAAGGGAGAACAGGAGAGGGAGGAAAGTGAGAGACAGAGAACAGTATAGAAAATTCACCAGAAGGAACACACAACCTATGGAAGGCTCTGCTAAGCCACACTATGGTGAAATTTCAGGGCAATTTGGGTGCAAAGAAGACACTAAATGCCATGGAGAAAAAAAGAAGAAAGCTGAAGCCCCAGCTCCAGAGGGTCTGGCGCCCCCTTCTGGCCTCCGAAGGTACCTTCACTCACATGCACGGACACACACAAAGACCCATGCATCATCATTTTACATCCTAAAATGTCAAAATCTTGGTAGCAGTGCTATTTTGCAAGCTTGTGACCTCAGGGTGAAAGCTCTAACTAGAGGAAGTAGGTCACTGGGGATGGGATGTGAGAGTTACTCTCACAGCTTACTTCCTGTCAGCTTCTCCTTCCTGGTTGGCCATGATGTGAAAGGAACTTCTCTGCCATGTGTCCCCACAGTGATGGATTGAACTGTCTGGAATCACCAGCCAAAATGAATCATGCTCTCCCTATTGCTTGAGCCCATATTATGGCGCACCTACAGGGGTCAGGCAGCAACTTTATGTCGGTCCTGAGGATTGAACTCAGGTCTCTAGGCTTGTGTGACAAGCTCCTATACCTGCTGAGTCAACTTGTCTGCCCCCCCCACTTCATCATAATATAGCATGGGTTCTATATCACCTCTCTGGGTGTTACCAAAAGGACACAGAGATGGGATTCTGCTCTAAATAATCTGCTGCCAAGCTGAGGACAATGCCCGACCTTGAAACCCATCCCGTGGACACTAGAACAGACAGAGAATCCGGCCACCTCTGGATCACACAGCGTCATTTCCACAGAAAAAATGAACTGCAAATTGGAAAACATTTTCCGATGGTTTGAGTCATCTCCTTCAGACATCTGATATTTTCATGGGCTGTCAATGGTTTCCAGCAACCAAAACCTGGCCCCAAACAATAAAGACAGCGAGAGAGAGAGAGAGAGAGAGAGAGAGAGAGAGAGAGAGAGAGAGAGAGAGAGAGAGAGAGAGCTCTGAGCCTCTCCAGATAGGCTTGAAAACCCAGCTCATCAGTGCGGGGGAGATGGCTCGGGCAGCGAAGTGATTGCCAAGAGGGCTTGCAAACCTGAGTCTCTGGCAAAAAGGGGCCAGGACCAGGGCACACCTGGAAGCCCAGCACTGGAGGAACTAAGCCAGGACCATCTCTAGGGCTTGCAGCCAATCCACTTAGATCAGCTAGGTCCAGACTCAGCGAGAGATCAAAATACAGAGTGGAGAGCAGTGAAGGAAGGTCCTGACAGTGACCTCTGACCTGCACACACATACACACACCACGCACACACAAATTAAAACGAAACAAAACAGGACAGTTCATCACAGCATCTCATGGCTCTGAGGCCTACCATGGACTCCTTCCTGAAATCCCTGTTTCCTGTGATATCACCTGTGTCTTCTGTTCCTTGGGGAGACGTGTATCCCACTGCCTACCCACACACCCCAAGTCTTTCTGTGCTGTAGACTAATTCCAGTCAGAGCAGTGTGTCTCCTTCCTGACACTTCATTGAAGATGGACCCAGACACAGAGAATTTGGGGATGCCTACACACACACACACACACACACACACACACACACACACACACACACACATACACACATGCATGCACGCACACATACACACACATACACACATGCATGCACAATGCACACACACATATACACACATATACACATGCATGCACGCACTCATACACACATACACACACATACACACACGCACGCACACACACACACACACACACACACACTTAATAACAAACTAGGACACATATCCTGCCGCTCACAACTACCTGTAATTCCAGCTCCAGGGACTCTGGTGCCCCCATCTGGCCTCCCAGGGCACTGCATTCATGTGCACCCACTCCACACAGACACACCTGCATACACATAAAATAAATCTTTGAAACGTGGAGATGTAAAGCTGCTCCACAAGTTGAGGGGAAAAAAATAGAATCTTGGTTGGTGGAAACAACTGGCACTCTTTGACATTATCTGAGCAAAATATGTTCCCTCTGGCCCTGAGTCTGTGTGTGTACGTGTGTGTGTGTGTGTGTGTGTGTGTGTGTGTGTGTGTGTGTGTGTGGTGCATGTGTGTATGTGTGTGTTGGTATACATGTGTGCATGTGTATCGTGCATGTGTGTGCATGTGTGTATGTGTGTGTTGGTATACATGTGTGCATGTGTATCCATGCATATATGTACATGTGTGTATGTATATGGAGCTATGCATTAATGTGTGTTGTAACACATGTGCATGTGGACGTCACAGGTCACCATCAGATGTTCTTCCTCTATCAGCTTCTTCTTTATGTTTTGAGATGGGTCTCTCACTGAACCTGGAACTCACCAATTCAGCTAGACCAACTGGGTGGCAAGTTCTAGAGTTCTGCCTGCCTACCACCAATCCCAGCCCTGGAGTACAGATATGTGTCACGACATCCTGCTTTTGGGATGCAAACTCAGGCCCCAAGGCATTCATGGCCAACTCTCTATGGACTGAACCATCTCTCCAGTGCCCCAGCACTGAGTCTTCATGAAAAACCCTGGATAACCAACACACCCCCCAACAAGTGGATCAGATATGACTTCAAACTGATCTTCTTCCTTAGGAGAAAAGACACCAGACGCTGTCTCAAAACAATTAACTAAATCTTAACAAAGAAAGAAAAAGGAAGGAAGGAAGGAAGGAAGGAAGGAAGGAAGGAAGGAAGGAAGGCCAGACATGGTAACACAAGCTTTTAATCATGGAGATAGAGAGATTGATGGATCTTGGGGGCTCCCTGACCAGCCAGCATAGCTTACCTGCTGAGTGTCAAGCCAATGAGAGACCCTGTGTCAAAACCCAAGATGCACAGCGACTGAGGAGTGATAGCTGAGGTTGACACCCGGCCTTCACACTGTCACACATACACATATTTGTTCTCAAGCGCATGTGCCTGTGTTCATGAAACAAACAAGCAAATGCACCAAAGAAAAAGGAAAGCTTCAAGCAGAGAACTGAGTCTCACAGGATATAACGGAAGCAGGGAATATACGTAGGTGATCGCTCCTAAACCCAGAGATGTGAGCCCCAGAGGTCTATGCTAACAGTAAGTTCACTGTGAGGAAGTGGGGCTGTGGACTCTGAGGAACCAAAGCAGAATCCAGAATGAAGAAAAAGAAAGATGGTTCAGTGGGGAAAGGGGCTTGCTGCCAATCTGATGACCTGAGTTTGAGTCCCCGGATTCACAAGGAGGAAGGAAACTCCCCATAACTTCTCCTCTGACTTCTACATGCTCACCATGGTAGCTGCACCCACACTCATAGTACACAGACACACACACACACACACATGTGCATGCCAAATAAATAGAGGTTTTAAATTGTTTATGTATATGAGTGTTTTGCCTGGATGCATGAATGTGTACCATGTGTGCCCGGTATCCAGGAGCCCAGCAGAGTGCAGCAAACTCCCTAGGGCTAGACTTACAAATGGGTGTGAGCTGCCCTGTGGGTGCTGGGTCCTCTGCAAGAGAGGCCAGGGCTCTTACTGCTGAGCCATCTCTCCAGTCCATAATAAATAAAAATATGGAAGATAAGCTCCCCTCCACACACTCCCCTCATGAGTGGCAGGTGCTGGGACATGACAGTCAGACGTTCCGAGAGTCAGTTATCACATCATTGGTGTGACAGAATTCTTGACAAAAGCAACTAAAGACGAAGAGGGTTGCTTTTATTTACTTAGTGGTGTGACAGACAGACAGACAACAGGCAGAGGGGGTGCTATGGAGTGTATGTGGAGATTAGAGGATTGCTTTTGGGAGATGCTTCTCTCCCTCCTCCCTATGGTTCCTGAAACTCACTCTCAGGTCATTAGGTTTGCCCAGCAAACTCCTGTACCCACGGATCCACCAAACCACCTAGAATGGTTGATTTGGGCTGGCGGCTTGAGGGCACAGCCCACTGTCAGAGGAAGGCATGGAGGGTGGCAGGAACCTAAGATGGCTGCTCGAGCAGCCTCCTTAATCAGGAGGCAGAGAGAGACGGAGGCTGCCGCTCAGTCCACTTTCTGCTTTTTATTCAGCGTAGGGTCCCATGCCATGGGAGGGTGGCAAACCTCTCCAGTGTGCACGTGTGGATAGAAGACAGAGGCCAACCTCAGCTGTCATCCCTCAGGTGACATCCATCGTGAGTTTTTTGTTGTTGAGACAAAGTCTCAGGCTGGCCTCAGGCTCATAGAGATCTGCCCACCCCTGTCTACCAAGTAATGGGATGGTGTTGCCACCATGACCGGCCAAATAACGGGTGGAGCCAACCAACAGCCAAACTTAGAATCTTCCAACACAGTCAGACACGTTATCCATTGTGCCCTCTCCCCCTCACAGACAGGCTCTCTCACTGGCCTGGGACTCACCAAGTAGGGCAGGATGACTGTGTAGTAGAACGCAAGGATCCTCCTGCCTCTACCTCCCCAGCAGTGGGATTACATGCAGGAACCCCCCCATGCGCAGTTTTGTTAAACATGTATGTATGTGTGTGTGCGTGCATGTATGTATGTATGCATACATGTATGTATGCATACATGCATGCACGTATGTATTATTCTGAGGTGGGTTGAGAGCATGCATGATGTGCATGTACAAGCATGTATATCATGGAGCTCAGGGAGCAGTGTGGTATTGGGTCTTTCCTTCCTCTTTAACAGGGTCCAGGGATCAAACTCAGGTTGTAGTATTGTTAAGCAAATACTTTATCCCCTGAGCCATCTTCCCAGCCCCGAAATGCCGATTTCAGACTGAACAGATGCTGACTGAGAGCTCCATGGCAATGGCCCAGAAAAGAGGGTAAGGAAGTGGCTTCTGGATTCTGGGATCCAGGACCCAGCACCGAGGCTTGAAGGATGAAGAGTACGTGTGGAACTGTGTCCCACGGGGGTCACTTCTTTGCAGTGACCCTGCAGAGAGAGCAAGCTGGGCACCTTCCTCCTACCCCTTCGTTACCCCATGCATTCACTCCAGAACCTTGCACACTGAGAATTCCTGAGCCCACTCCAATGAGGGCCCTTCAAAGATCATCAGTTCAGCCCCAACATGCTGGTCAGCCAGAAGGAGAGTTAGAGCATTCCGGACTCAGATTTCCCATCCATCCCGGCTGCAGAGAGTCTAACTGATTACAACAAGCCTATGGCCATTCACGGGCACGTCAGAGAGGACGTGCTGAGAGAGGTGCCGAATCCTCTACCTCGGATCAGCAGCTCCCATGACACAATCAGGACATCGAGGAACGGGGCCTGGTTGGATCTGGGCAGAGCCCAAAGAGCAGGAGCTGAACTGCTGTCTCCTGTTTTTAAACTCGACCCGGAACTCGGGATCTAGGCAAGCGTCCTCTAATGAGCCTGTGAGTGCTACCTGCTCACTGGAGGACTCTAGGCCAGCGCTCTAGGGCTCAAGCACACTCCCTCAGCCTCTTCCTACAAGAAAGTAAGAGGGAGTTTAGTTGGGAAGAGGAAGTCTCATCAGAGGGAGTTGGAGGGGTCTCGGGAGATGAATGTTACCAAAAGACACTATACAGGGGTCAGTCGAGGCGATGGCTCAGTGCACAAATGTGAGGGCTTGAGTTCGAATCCTCAGCACCCATGTAAAAAGCTGGGCGTGGTCTAGACAACCAGTAACTCCAGGACTGAAAGGGGAAGACAGAGAAGGATCCCTGGGGCTCACTGGCCAAGACCCAGTCTCAAGAGAATAAGGTGGAAGTGAATATAGCAGGGACACACAATCATGCGCATGTGTGCGCGCGCACACACACACACACACACACACACACACACACACTCCACCACCACCACACCACACTAACACACCAAAAAATAAACAGATTATCTTCCCTCATCCACTACCCTTTTCTCCTCCTTCTCTTTCTTTCTCCTTCCTTCCTTCCTTCCTCCCTCCTCCCTTTTTCTTATTTGTCTTGGGACAAAGTCTCACTGTAGCCTTGGCTAGTACTAAACTCATGATCCCCATCTGCCCACCCAGAGTGCCCAAATTACAGGTGACGCCTGGCCCCCAGCTCCAGCGAGTGAGAAAATTAAGACCCCAGGAAGGAAATGGCTGCCCACAGTGGACCAGCAGGCTACAAGAGTCGGCCAAAGCAAAACTGCAGTGTTTCACTTTCTCCTACCGCCTTGCCATCAGCAGGGAGGCTGGGTCCAGTGTTCACAAGAGGGAAAAAGGGGTTGGGGATTTAGCTCAGTGGTAGAGCGCTTGCCTAGCAAGCACAAGGCCCTGGGTTAGGTCCTCAGCTCCAGAAAAAAAAAAAAAAAAAAAAAAAAAAGATAGGGAAAGGAAAGGAAAGGAAAGCAAAGGAAAGGTGATAAGAGTCTGAGGGATTCCAATGAGGATGAGCAGGGATCAACCACGGAATTTTGCACCTGAGACCCAGGGCTGCTGAGGCTGCTGGGAAGTTGGGAGGAACAGCAACCAGGGCATCTCACCATGGGCAGTGCACCTCCTGCTCCTGGATCCTGAAGAACTCCTGTGGGAGTTGGGGAGAGGGTTAGCCGATAAAGTGCCCAAAGGATCTAAATTCAATCCCCAGAATTTATATACAAAAGCCAAGTGTGACAGTGCACGCCTGTGATCCCAGCACTGGGGAGGCAGACAAAGGAATCCCTGGGGTTTGCCAGCTAGCCAGTCCTAACAAGCCAACGATCTCCGGGTTGAAGGAGAGACGCTGTCTGAAGACAATAGGGTGGATGGGAAGATGGCCCACTGGGTAAAGCACTAGCCACCAAGTGTGGGGACTATGACTCAGATACCCAGAACTCAAACAAATGAAAGAATAAACGAAAATTCCAGAATTAACCCTGCTGTTTCCAAGGCTAACCTTTTGTTTCTCCCCAAATGTAGCTTCTCATCCCTGCCTCTTTGAAGGTGGTCATGTCTGGTGGTTTCTGAAACTTCCGACCTGTGAGTTCAGACATGGCTGAACACTTTGGAAGATCCTATAGCTGCTGGGCATAGTGGCGCAATCCTTAGAATCCAGCACTTGGGAGGCAGAGGCAGGCGGATCTGAGAGTTTGAGGCCTGCCTGGTCTACAGGGCTACAAAATGAAACCTTGTCCTTGAAAACAAACAAACAACAGACAGACAAACAGACAAACAGATTCCACAGTTAAAGACAAGGGAGCTGATTCTAAAGCCTGTGTTAGGGTCCTGCCATGGGATCACTGTGTAACCTCATGTGGGGCTATCCCTCTCGGCTCCTTCTCATCTTCCTGTAGCCCACAGGGCAGGAAGAGCAGCCTTGAAGCTGGGCGAAGCTTCGGAGACCATCACACCGATGAGCGAATGAAAGGGTGGAAAGCTGTGACAGCTCTCCCAGAAGCTGTGAAGGTGAAAACCAAAGTGACCAAGCAAATAGTTCTCTGGGGACAGGTTTCCGCCATCCACAAGGCTCCTTATCTAGGGACCACCTTGGGCTCACCCTGTAAATATCTGACAAGGTGGGGAACATCTCTAGGTGCACGGGGACCTTGTGATAACTTCCAGCCAGGTGGTGTCAACTGGCAGAGTGTTCCTGTGACACTTTCTTCCAACTGTCACTTCCGGTACACAGATCTCCGAGTTCTGGTCCCCAGCTTCCCAACCCACAGTTGGTTTAGGATAAACATTGATAAGTACAATGTGAAGAGAGAAATCACCATGACTGAGTCCTGCCTGCTCCTCTGGCAGCCCCCATCCTGAAACAGATCCCCAACCGCCCCCACTCAGGCTAGCCCGACCTCATCCAGACTTCCAACGCATACACTCTTCCAGAAATAACACCATTCCCCTAACCAGTCCGCCTCAGTGAGAGATACCTACTCTTTACTCCAAAGTTGGTCAACAATGACCAACAGGGTTCCTGGATCAAGAAAGTCCTCCCTCCACCCTATGGAGTCCCTCTTATCATGCTGAACGCTCGGGGGAGTGATAACAGTTAAGAAGGTAACTGAGTTGCTTTCCCGGACACAGAGAGGGTGAATAACTGGTGTTCTTTTTTTTAATTGGGGCAGGGGCAGTAAATATGTGTGAGCATGTGGGTGCCCTCCCCTGGGTGAGTGTATGGAAGCCAATGATTAAAGTCAAAATGTCTACCTCTGTCACTTTCCACATTATTTTTCAAGACAGGGTCTCTCACTGAGCATGGAATTCTATATTTCATAACAATAAAGCCATGTCCTCAACCTTTCACTGGCCTATTCTTGGCAAATGTTGTACAGTTGAGACACACTGCGAGCCCCTCACTGGGGGATTCTAGGCAGGGGCTCTACCACTGAGCCACGCCCCCAGCCCCTCCCTGGGGGATTCTAGGCAGGGGCTCTACCACTGAGCCACGCCCCCAGCCCCTCCCTGGGGGATTCTAGGCAGGGGCTCTACCACTGAGCCACGCCCCCATCCCCTCCCTTGGGGATTCTAGGCAGGGGCTCTACCACTGAGCCACGCCCCCAGCCCCTCCCTGGGGGATTCTAGGCAGGGGCTCTACCACTGAGCCACGCCCCCAGCCCCTCCCTGGGGGATTCTAGGCAGGGGCTCTACCACTGAGCCACACCCCAGCCCCTCCCTGGGGGATTCTAGGCAGGGGCTCTAGCACTGAGCCACGCCCCCCAGCCCCTCCCTGGGGGATTCTAGGCAGGGGCTCTACCACTGAGCCATGCCCCCCAGCCCCTCCCTGGGGGATTCTAGGCAGGGGCTCTAGCACTGAGCCACGCCCCCCAGCCCCTCCCTGGGGGATTCTAGGCAGGGGCTCTACCACTGAGCCATGCCCCCCAGCCCCTCCCTGGGGGATTCTAGGCAGGGGCTCTACCACTGAGCCACACCCCCAGCCCCTCACTGGGGGATTCTAGGCAGGGGCTCTACCACTGAGCCACGCCCCCCAGCCCCTCACTGGGGGATTCTAGGCAGGGGCTCTACCTCTGAGCTATGTCCCCAGCCCCTCACTGAAACGTTCTAGGCACATACTTTTCTACTGAGCCGCACCCCAGTATTTCTCAACCTTCCTAATGCTGCAACTGTTTAATACACTTTCTCTTGTTGTCGTGATCCCTAAAATTATACCTGTAATTTTGCTACTGCTATGAATTGTAATGCAAATATCTAATGTGCAGAACGACCTTAGGTGACCCCTATGAAAGGATCATTTGACCTCCCAGATGGGTCGAGAGCCACAGGTTGAGAAGCATTGCCTTTAGTCTAAGCAGAGCACTTAGAATTCACAAAGCCCTGAATTCCGTCCCTAGCGCGGCGAGACAGACCGACAGATGCATGTACATGGGTACATGCCACGTTTTTCTGAGGGCCTCTCTACTCTACCTTCCACAAACAAAGCAAGAATTTGGGGAAAAACAAAAACTAAAAGCCCCGGAAGTGTAGGGTGTAGCTGTAAGGCTAGAGTGGCTGGTTAAGGAGGTTGCAAAGTAAGGCCCCGGGCAGGATCAGAAAAGATCAGAGGATGTAGTCTCTGGGCTAATATTAGAACCCTGGCCTGAGGCTATTGGAAGGCATGTGAGGGCATTTGGGTAAGGGGACGGGACCTGAACAGAGCCGGGCATCCGAATGCTTTCTTCAGCCTCCTCTCTCGGCATAGTGGCCTGGGCAGCTGAGACCCCCTGCCCCCCACTGCAGCAGACTGTGGAGAAATCTGAGCTGCCCTCAGTCTGTTACAGGCAATTAATTGACCCCCTTTGTTCTCGGCATTGATTAAAGGCAGATGTCCCTCTGGTGGAAGGTTCAAGGAGCCCACCTCTCCTCTCTCCTCTCCTCAGGCTGCCTCCCCCAAGTCCTACCGGCACCATGGGGGCCCCACCACCACAACCACAAGAAAGACCCAGAATCACCCAGAGGATCTGCAACTGTTTTAAGTTCTTGATTCGTCCCTGCAGAGCCATCCTCCAACCCACCCTCCCTCCTTCCCATGCCACACACCCTGCAGTCTCCCTGATTAAAGGGTTTTCCTTCCAGGAACCCCTGCAGACCGGGCGAGGGCGATTCCCACAGAGCGCCGCCGCCCGAGAAGCCCGGGCTTCCGCACCGAGTCCCGGGAGCCACTGCCCCGCTTGCTTGTGGGTTTCTCCGTGGGATCAAACAGAAAATTAAATCCATCGCAGGCTGCAGAATGCGCCGAATTAGGCTCATCCATGAAAAATCTGAACGCTAATGGCTTGCAGTTCCTTTACCAGAAAGGTTTCTTTTAATCAATCCCCGGGTGACTTTGCCAGGCTTCGGGCTAGAATTCCTTGGGATAAGTTTCTATCCCTGTAGAGGGGACATTTGAAACGGTGAAATCTTAAAAGTGCTTTTGTTTTTCCTCCTCCTTCTCCCCCTCCCCCTTCTCCCCCTCCCCCTTCTCCTCCTCTTACTCCAGGGCTCCAGCTTCTATGACTATGACCGGTGCTGGGGTGGGATGCTGGGGCCTTTGGGTCATTCCATGCTCCAGTAAGTAACGCCAATAAACTCACTAGTTCAGCGGTTGAGACTGTGGTTGTGTCCCTTCTCTGGTCTGTCAATGGTTTCCTATCTTTGGCAAATAGGTATTGGTGTCAAGTCTCCCCCAAGAACCATGCCACAGGACAGCATCGAAGGTTCACATCAGTAAAGTAGGGCACTGCTATCCCCCTGACGACTGCGTCCACGGTTACTTCTTTTCTTTTGTAACATTTTCATTTCGTCTCATGTATCTTATATGCACGTGTGTGTGGGTGTGCGTGTGGAGGTCAGAGGACAGTCTGCAAGACTTCTACTTCTACTATGTGGGTCCCAGGAACTGAACTCAGGTATCAGCCAATGCCTTTTCCCTTTGAGCTATCTTTCCAGTCCTTGCCTCACACCCTTTCCTCTTGGGAGCTGTAAGTAATACTTTCCTTTTCAATGACATGGTCTCTGGATACGGAAATGTTACTATACCTCATTTTCTCTACTGTATTTTTTGTGTGTGTGTGTGTGTGTGTGTGTGTGTGTGTGCGTGCGTGCGCGCGCGCACGCACGCACGCACGCATGCACGCTCACTTGAATACATATACATATGGAGCCCAGAGGTCAATGTAGAGTATCTTCCTCAATCTCTCTCTCTCTGCCTTTTTTTAAAAAATTCTTTTATTATATATAAGTACACTGTAGCTGTCTTCAGACACACCAGAAGAGAGCATCGAATCTCTTTACAGATGGTTGTGAGACACAATGTAGTTGCTGGGAATTGAACTCAGGACCTCTGGAAGAGCAGTCGGGTGCTCTTAACCACTGAGCCATCTCTCCAGCCCCTCTCTGCCTTTTAAACACACTCCCACACCTCATCAGTTTGGCTAGACTGATCAGCCACGTAGATTCAGGATTCTGCCTGTCTCTGCATCCCACCCCACAAACACTGGGGACCATGACTAGCTTTTACACAGATGCTGGGAATCCAAACTCAGGTCCTCATGCTTGCACAGCAAGCACTCCCTTGACTCCCATCATCTCCCTAGGGCAAGGATACTCTGTATCTGAGGACAGGCTGCCAATCCATTCATCCACACTGCAGGCTCTAAGACACAAAGAGGTGGGAGGTGCAGCCCGTGACACCAGAAAACCCAGGTTCTGAGCTGGACCTGGAGCACGGTTGGTAGAGTGCTTGCTCCATACTCATGATGCCCTGGGTTCGATTCCCCAGTATCACATAAACCAGGAGATGTGGCACACGCCTGTATTCACACACCTGACAGATGGGGAGGCAGAAGGTTCAGAGGTTCAAAGCCATCCTTGACTACCTAGCCAGCCTGGAGAATGTGAAACCATATCAAAACATAGGTTCCAGCCTTGCCTGACTCAGCCATTCTCTAGGTGAAAGACTTTAGCTAAGTCTTTTCTTGAGACAAAGAGCCCTTACTCCCACAGCGAGGGGCACACATCAGCAAGCAAAAAAAGACCTACAGTTGTGGTCTGCAGACAGTCCAGTGCATACAAATGCTTTCTGCTAAGCTTGACAACCTGAGTTCGATCCCCAGAACCCACATGGTGCAAGGAGAGACCAGAGTCCCAAAAGTGGTTCTCTGTGCTCCACGGGTGTGGCCTGGCACAAGTGCCCCCCCTACACTCGCTAAACAAAAGAATGGACTTTTTTTTTTACTCTTAAAAACTACAGAAGTGAGCTTTTGTTTCCATACTTAAGTCTGCAGGATTCCGTGGGCGCAAATATAGAGTCCAAATGCAAACCTGCCACCTTCCCAAGACGCGGGGAAGATCTGTAAGGCCTGGATGGGGAAGATGTAGCCCCCTTTGCACTGGGAATTTCCTGGGTCCAGCCATCAGTCAACCCGACCTTGTCTGATGCTTCACAGGATCTTCCAGGCCTCAGGGTGGGTCATGGCCCCTGCCCTGGAAAAACTGACAGCCCAGACAAAACCAGATCCTGCAGAATATAAACAAGAAGACTCTCCATCAGGCTCCAGTACACGCCCAGAGAGGAGAAGGTAACCAACACTCTACACGCACAGGGATCTGTGAGTAGACGCTACAGCCAGAAATACTCCAGCCTCGCACTGGAACCGGATGCCCCGAGAGGCAAACAAACCCTTGTTTTACTTCACCATCTGCTCTGGCTCTCAGAGGGCTGGGGCCCATCCCCCCTTCCTTCCTGCTGCTCTGTCACCAGCCTCAGAGGGTCCTGTTACCACAACCAGGCAGTGCACTGACCTCAGGACAAAAGGCTTCGGTGAGCAGGTCAGGATAGAAAGATGAAAACCTGGATCTCAGTGGCCATGGCCAATGGGAGACCTGGAGTCAATGAGAGACCTTGTCTCAAAAACAATAGGAAAAGGTGGATAGGGGCTGGAGAAGACAGCTCACATCCACTTCCGGCCTCCACACGAACAGTCACACATGTGCATGTGAACCCACAATACACATGTGTGCACACACGTGTATAACACACAAGCACAAACTTAAAAATTAATGCCGCTGGTTGTCCTGCTTGGGCACAGTGCAGACAGGACCCTGGGGATCATAGACCCACCCCTGGTAAGGAGCGAGTGTCTCAGTTCCCAGAGCTGGGAGAGAGTGGGGTGGGGGGTGGGGTGTGAGGGAAGCTGGAGGTGGGTATGTGTAGAGCATGCGTGCATGCACGTGTGTGTGTGTGTGTGTGTGTGTGTGTGTGCGCGCGCGCGTGTGTGTGTCAGGCGCTTCCTTTTGTCCTCACCAGTCACCAGCTGAAGTGTCTCCTTTTGTGGTTTTTGACTGGGGGGTAGTCTCACTTATCCCCCACTGGCCTTGATCACTGTGCCCGGAGAATGACCTTGAACCCCTGATCCTCCTGGCTCCATCCCCCAAGTACCGGAATTTCAGGTGTGTGCCACCATGCCCTGTTTCCTTCAGTGCCTCACCGCTGGGCTTCACAGGTGCCAAGCAAATGCTCTGCCCACTGCCCACATCCCATCCTTGGGCTGAGGTTTTCATCCCTGCAGTTTGGTTCTTGGCTCCTGTGGGTGTCCGATCCCTAGCCTCAGCAACCTCATAGTCCCCACCACTCAGACACACACACACACACACACACACACACACTGCAGAGTGTGTCTGAGACTAATTTCCCTCCATACAGAGGCAAGCTCCCCCACCTTGGGACTACCGAAGAGAGAGAATCAGATCAACATCTTCCCCAGAACGCCTTCCTCTATTCTATTGGACAGCAAAGCCCTCCTGATCCCACACAGTGAATGGTGTCAGTTAAAAAGGTACAAATCTGGAGGGATGGCTCAGTGGTTAGAGCACTCATAGAGGACCCAGGTTTGGTTCCCAGCACCCACATCAGTTGGCTCGCAACCACCTATAACTGCAGTTCTAGTGGATCCTACACCCTCTGGCCTGCATGGGCACCTTTGCATGAGTGGTACACATAGACTTACACATACACATTCAAATAAAAACAATAAATTAAAAACGGTGAGGACAGAGCCAGGAGGATGCTGGGCCAGGAGAGCGTTTGCCATACATAAAGGCGGGCAAGAATGGCTGCCATCTTTAGTCCTAGAACTGAGGAGGCAAGAAGGGGATCCCCAAACTAAGCTGGCTGAAGCTGGGCTCAAGGCAGAGGCCCTGGCTATACACAAGGTGAAGGGCGATGGAGGAAAACACCCAACCTCAGTCTCTAGTCTCCACATGCACACATATGCACACTCAAATGAGCATACCTATTCGCTCGCATACATACACACACACACACACACACACAGACACACACACACACATACATACAACATATAGACATAAATCCCAGGTTTGGGAGGCAGAAGCAGAAGGATCACTGTGAGCTCAAGGCTAGCCTGGTCTACACTGATAAGCTCCAGACTGGTCAGGGCTACATAGTAAGACCTCACTTTAAAAAAAAAAATGCATGTACATACTTATACAACACACACACACACACACACACACACACACACACACTAAAATATATCATTTACTCCATGGCTAAGCTGGCAAGGAAGGCTGGCAAGATGGCTAAGTGTCTAAGGGTGTTGGCCACCAAACCTGACAATCTGTGTTCAATTCCCAAAAACCGCACAGGGGAAGAGAGAACCAATTCTTGCAATTTGTCCTCTGACCACTGCACAAATGAAACGGCATGGATACATGTGTGCAAGCATGCACACGGTCTAAGCAAGCAAGCAAACAAACAGATGCAATTACACATAAAAGGCATAAATTCCTACAAGGGCACAAATCAGTTGGTGTGGATTCACAGGAACACACTAGCCTTTATCTCTGCTGTGACTCGGCAGAGCTCTTCCGAGAAAGCTACTGAAGGATGTGCTCCGCCTCGATGAAATGCCAGAGAGAAGCATAAGGGAGAGACTTGGTTCAAAGGCAGATCTGGGATGCTGGTGAAGGCCAATTCCAAGTCGGGCTGGGGATTTAGCTCAGTGGTAGAGCGCTTACCTAGGAAGCGCAAGGCCCTGGGTTCGGTCCCCAGCTCCGAAAAAAAAAAAAAAGAACCAAAGCCGTCAGTCTAACTTTAGATCCTGAACAAATGAGAAAGCAAATTCAACAGCAAGAGATCCAAGAAGACAAATATCGAAGGCATCGTCGGGAGAAAAAGCTGTACGAGTAAAGGGCTGGGATCTGGAGATGGTTTAAAACAATCCAATAGAGGGCCAAGTGAATAGGAGTCAGGGAGTGAAGAAGGTGAAAGGGTTGGTAGAGCCCCTGCCTAGAATCCCCCAGTGAGGGGCTGGGGGCGTGTCTCAGTGCTAGAGCACCTGCCTAGAATCCCCCAGTGAGGGGCTGGGGGCGTGGCTCAGTGGTAGAGCCCCTGCCTAGAATCCCCCAGTGAGGGGCTGGGGGTGTGGCTTAGTGGTAGAGCCCCTGCCTAGAATCCCCCAGTGAGGGGCTGGGGGCGTGGCTCAGTGGTAGAGCCCCTGCCTAGAATCCCCCAGTGAGGGGCTGGGGGCGTGGCTTAGTGGTAGAGTGCCTAATATACATAAAACACTGGGTTCCATCTGTAGCATTATATAAAACCAAACATACTCGGCCTTCGGAGCAGGAGGATCAGAAATTCAAGGTCATCCTTTGCTACTTAGTGAATTCAATGATACTGTAGGCTACATGAGACTGTGTCTCCATGCACATGCCTTTAGTGCCAGCACTTGGGAGACAGAGACAGGCACATCTCAGAATTCAAAGCAAGCCTGGTCTACAGGATGAGTTCTAAGACAGCCAGGGCTACAAAGAGAAACCCGATTTTGTGAAAACAACAACAAAAACAAAAATTGAGAACAAAGTAGATGGTGTTTTGGGATTGGTTTGGGTTTTTCTCGATAGTCTCACTATGTAGCTCTGGCTATCCTGGAACTCACTGAGTATACTCACAGAGATCCACCTGCCTCTGCCACCCTAACTCTGGAATTAAAGGTGTGTGCTTCTCCACGGCTCCATGCTCACTCTTTTTTTTTTTTTTCATTTGTTTGTTTTTTAATTTTTTTCTCCTTTTTTTTTTCAAGGGCAGAAATTATTTACTTTGGATCACGGTTTCAGAGACCTCAGTCTATCGTTCTTAGCTCTGTTGATTCTCTAATTTTTTTCTCTTAATTTATTTATTTATTCACTTTATATCCTGATTGCACCTCCCTCCTTCCTCTCCCCCGCCCAAGTCTCATCCTCATACCCCTCCTCTTATTCCCCAAGGGAGGCCCCCCACCCGGGCACATCAAGTCAAAGCAGGACTGGGCACATCCTCTCCCACTGAGGCCAGTCAAGGCATCCCAGCTAGGGGAAAGGGATCCAAAAGAACCAACAGAGTCAGAGTCAGCCCCTGCTCCAATTGTTAGGGGACCCCTATAGAAACCAAGCTGCACATCTACTACATATGTGTAAGGGGTCTATGTCCAGCCCAAGCATGTTCTTTGGTTGGTGGTTCAGTCTCTGTGATGGTCCAGGCTCAATCTCAATCCAAGCACTTGGGAAGGTACAACAGGAAAATCATGGCTTTGAGACCAGCCTTTTGGCTACACAGAGAATTCAAGGCCAGCTTGGGCTCCCAACACTCTGTCTTAAAATTTAAAACAAAAACAAAACAAAGCAAAACAAAAAAGGTCTTAATACAAGACGAAAAATAGTACAACTCTTAGAAGAAAATGTAGGGAAGAGTTTCATGACATCGGGTTGGGTGAGAGGTTCTTGGCTATGCCACTAAAAACACAAACAACAAAGAAAAAGCAGATAAATTTGATTATGTTAAAATTGAAAACATGTGGGGTCTGGGGAGACAGCTCAGTCAGTGAAGGGGTTGTTGCAGCTTGAGCAAGAAGCCAGCATGGTGGCAAGTGCTTGTAACCCCAGTGTTTGGAGCATGGAGACCAGAAGAACTCCAGAGCTTGCTGGCCAGCCTTACTAATCAATCACTGATCTCCAGATTTAGGTAGAGATCTTATCTTTTTAAAAAGGGGTGTGGCAAGTGATAAAGGAAAAAACCCAACATCAACCTCTGACCTCTATGCTCACACACACACACTCGAATACACACACACATACACATACACACATATGCATACACACATACACACATGCATATACACACATATACATACACACATATACACACATATACATACGCACATACACATATACACAACATACACACACATGCATACACACACACATATACACACATATACATATACACATACACACATATACATATACACAACATACACACACATGCATACACACATACACACATGCATATACACACATATACATACACATGCACACATGTATACACATGCATATACATATACACACGCACACACATACAAACATGCATACACACATACACACACATACACACACGCATACACACACATATACATACACACATGCATACACATACACACACACACACACTACATACAGACTTTTTAAATCTGTATTTATTGGTTTATGTGCATCGGTGTTTGCCTATATGTACGTCTGTGTACCACTTGCATACCTGGTATCTGTGGAGGCCAAGAAAGGACATTGGATTTTCTGGAACTGGAGATACAGACAGTTATGAGCTACATTTAGGTGCTTAGACCTAAACCTGGGCGCTCTGCAAGAGCTACAAGTGCTCTTAGCCACTGAGCCATCTCTCCAGCTCTACTCAAAAAAAAAAAAAAATGCATGCCTATCATCTTAGCTTTCAGGAAGCTGAGGCAGGAGGATTATGAGTTCGAGGCCCACCTGGGCAAGAAAGTGGGATTGTATCTTAAAAGGCAGTATCAACCAAAACCACAGAGAATGACAAGCAAACCTTCACTGTTATAGGGACAAAAGGATATCACAGGCGCTGTGAACTGGGCCTTCGGAAAACTGAGAATGGCATTATGATCCCGCAATTCTGTCTCTGAACACACGCTCGACAGAGCTGAAGACAAGGAAGAGAAGAGATGCTCACCCAATTGCTGCCTTAGCAGCAACATTCTACAGCCAGAAGGGCTACATTGATCTTACATAGCAGGTAAGATCATGTGATACACACACATAAACACACACACACATGCAAACACACACACACACACACGTGCACGCGCGCATATTCATGCACATACACACATGCACAGAATTACAGGTTTGGAAGATACCTCGGTGAGTAAGAAAGCAGGAAGATCTTGGTTTCATCTCCAGAACCAATGTTAAAAAAACATTAGTGGTGGTGGCGTGCGCCTGTAATTCAGTGCTGGGGAGGAAAGATGAGCAGATCCCTGGAATTTGCTGGCCAGACAGACTGGCTTATTCAGTGAGCTCCGGGCTAGCGAGTGACTCTGTCTTAAATTAATTCATCAGTTAATTAAACAAATAAATAAAAAGAGTTGGGGGAAGGGCCCTGGGAAGGTGGCTCAGTAGTTAAGAGCATTCATTGCTCTTGCAAAGAACCTGAGGCCAGTTCCCAGCACCTATACCCAGTGGTTGGCAACCACCCGTAAATCCAGCCTCAGGAGATCTGATGCCCTCTTCTGGTCTCTGCAGGCATCTGCATGCACATAGTACACACACACAAGTAGGCATGCACACACACACACACACATGCACACACACACAATCAATCAGTCAAAACTAAAAATAAATCCCCCCTTTTAAAATACAAGGTATAAACTTGAGTAGCAACGCCCACGATTGACACACACTGGTGTGCACACACACATGCACATGTGCCAGAACTTTTAAAAATAGAACATGAGTGAGCCTCACCTACACATCTGTCCTGGCCCCAGGAGCCTGAGCCCTCACAGCTGCCCAGCCTGCTGAGCCACACACACCCACCAGCTTCCTCTACCTGACACCAACATTTGGCTTCCATTTCTGGCTCCTCGCAGAATTCTCAGAGACCAGCTCTTGCAGGGTTTCAGGTCCAGCGGAAGCCAGAGGCTCTTGGGAGAATCAGTTTGCATCTCAAGGGGTGGGAGGTGGGTTTGGCAGGGCCAGCCAGTGGACTGTCTTGCCCAGCCACCCCCTGGCGCCCCAAGATCCCATCCATCCTGCAGGCTCCCCACCCGCTGTCAGCAGGGCAGGCACACTTCCTGGTGCAAGGTAACCTTAGCCGGCTCTGCTCCCCATGGGCTTGGCTGAGCTCTATTATTAATCTCCGGTAGATCCTGTGTCCTGAAGCAGAGACAGCTGTCCCCATGTGCAGCTGTTCCAGGACCAGAACTAGCAGGCAGACAACTTCCAGTGTTATCGCTTTTATGGAAAGAGAAAAAAAAATCAAAAGTAGATGAGAGCCGTTTTTCCTGCAGACGTCTAGGTAGACCCTCACCCTGTCAGGGTGCCGTGACTCCAGGCTCCATCTGCCTGAGTTTCATTTCTAGCCCTATGAGTTCATCAGTGTTCTGCACAACTCAGTCTGAAGAGTGAATGCAGCAGAGTTCCATCCATCGAAACTGAATTAATAAGGAACTGCTATGGCTAGGACAGGACTCAGTGGTTAAGAACTTTCTTGGAATCCCCCAGTGAGGGGCTGGGGGCATGGCTCAGTGGTAGAGCCCCTGCCTAGAATCCCCCAGTGAGGGGCTGGGGGCGTGTCTCAGTGCTAGAGCACCTGCCTAGAATCCCCCAGTGAGGGGCTGGGGGCGTGGCTCAGTGGTAGAGCCCCTGCCTAGAATCCCCCAGTGACGGGCTGGGGGCGTGGCTCAGTGGTAGAGCCTCTGCCTAGAATCCTCCAGTGAGGGGGCTGGGGGCGTGGCTCAGTGGTTACCTAGCACATATAAGACCCTGGGTTCCATCCCCATTAACACAAATGACAAACCAGAATAGGGCTTTGCTTTGCTTTAGTCCACGCCTTGAGCTCACTCAGTCCTTACTACATTACCTGCTAGGGCCCATGGCTCAGTAGTTAGAGTGCTTGCCTACCAGGCACGAAGTCCTAGGTTTGATTCCGAGCACTGTATTAAAATGTGAGTAGAAGCTAGAGAGATACCTCAGTGTTCAAGAGCACCTACTGCTCCTCCAGGTGACCTGAGTTCAGTTCCTACTACCTACATCAGGCGGTTTTCAACTCCAGCTCTAGGGGATCCAACACTCTCTTCCAACACCTTTATTCACATATACATACAAACACACACACACACACACACACACACACACACATATTTAAAAATAAGATAAATTTAGTTGGTATGGTGGAATACTCCTCTACTCCCTACACTTGGAATGCAGAGGCAATGAGTCTCTAAGTCTGGGGCCAGCCTAGTCTGTATACTGGATTCTGGGCAAGCCTGATCTACATAGACATCCTGTCTCAAAATAAATAAGATAATAATAAGCATTAATTATTTTTTAAAGATTTATTTATTTATTATATACACTGTAGCTGTCTTCAGACACACCAGAAGAGGGCATCAGGCCCCATTACAGATGGTTGTGAGCCACCATGTGGTTGCTGGGATTTGAACTCAGGACCTCTGGAAGAGCAGTCAATGCTCTTAACCACTGAGCCATCTCTCCAGCCCACATTAATTATTATTTAAGAGAAAATGTAAAACAGGAATTAGTCACATGTATTTGTAATCCCGGCATTCAAACAGTGTGGGCAGGAGACTCAGAAGTTCAACTTGACAGAAGGGTATAGCGCAATTTTCTTGTGGTCACATGGTGTGGACTACTCCTGGGTCAATCAAGGCTTTAGTGTGCATGCGCACTCTCGTGTACACACACACACACACACACACACACATACACACACACAGAGTTTATCAAATTTTCTCCCTCAAAAGTCCTAGAAAACCACCTAATCAAACATTAAAATAATTAAAACAATTTCTCAAAAATAGTCTGGGCATGGTGATGTACACCTTTAATCCCAGTACTCAGGAGGCAGAGGCAGGGGGATTCTGTGAGTTGGAGGCCAGCCATGGCTATATAACAAGGCCCTGCCTCGAGAAAAAAAAAAAAAAAGAAGACCAACTTTTAATTCTTATTCTGCGTGTATGTGCATATGTGCGTGCGTGCGTGAGCGTATGCGTGAAGCTGGTTCTCTCCTTTCACCTTTACATGAGTAATGAAAACGGAACTCAGGTTGCTAGGCTTTCAAATCATAAAGAGCTTCAGAGTTTGGATATGGGGCAATGGCTTAGTGGGCAAGAGCACTTGGGACGCAAGCGTTCGGACCCAGTTCAGATACTCCGGCCCTATGTAGAAAGCTGGGCGTGGACATGCCCATCTGCCCCACCCACCCGCCCAGGGCTCACTGGGGCTTGCTGGCTGCTCCCTAGCTTCAGGCTCAGCGAGAGACCATCTCAAACGTGCAAGATGGAGAGCGATAGATCAGCGCACTCGAGGTCCTCTTCTGGACTCTACATGGGAGCGTGTAGGCACAGGCACCCTACGCACATGCACCGAACAAATTCTCAGGATCTGAGTGAATTGTCATCAACAGCTGCAGAACAAAGGAGAGGGATGAGGACGACACATTTCCCAGCAGCTAAGGATCGTATCACCCCAGAACTGGGTGCCCAGAAAGGTCAAGACCTTTTGGAGTCCAAGGACCAGCCATATGGCCAAGTCAATCACAGGGCCCCAGGGAGAGAACTGTAGACAGGCCCCTCCAGGGGAGCCGGAAAGACAGTTGTGTCAGAAGCCAGAGGTGGCCTGCTTGGATGTAATCAGTGGAACTGAATCAGGAAGAAATTGTCCAAGCATTGGGGTGCCCACAAAACACCAATTGTCGGGGTTGGGGATTTAGCTCAGTGGTAGAGCACTTGCCTAGCAAGCACAAGGACCTGGGTTCAGTCCCCAGCTCTGTTAAAAAAAAAAAAAAACAAAAAAACAAAAAAAAAAAAAAACACCAATTGTCAGCCCACCAGGACCCTCCATTGAGTGTCCGGTCAGACTCCAGGGAACATTCTAGGGACGTGGAAAGCCTAGGTCATCCACAAGGCTGCAAGCAGGGAGATGACTCAGTGGATAAAGCACTTACCATGTCATCATGAGAACTCCTAGCTCAAATCCCCAGCACCCACATAAAGCCAGACACGGTAGGACTTGTCAGAATCTTCAGAATCTTGCAGGCCAATTTAAACGGTGACAGGCAAGAGACACTCGGGTAAAAGGGAAGGATCCACGGTTGTCATCCCCACACTGAGACACATTGATCCACCTGCCTCTGCCTTCCAGGTGCTGAAATTAAAGGCACCCACCAGCTAGGAATGAAGATATTTTATGTATTATTTATTTGTTGTTTACGTATTTAGGTTTCGTTGAGACAGGGTTTCTCCGTGTGGCCTTGGGTGTCTGGAACTTGCTCTGTAAACCAGGCTGACCCGGAACTCACAGAGATCCACCTGCCTATGCCTTGTGCTTGTTGGGACTAATGGCATGTGCCACCACTACCCAGCAAAGACATTTTAAAGAGACACTTGTGCCCCCTCCTTTGGCCATTAGGTTATTGAGACAATGGTCTCCAAGAAACAGGAATTTCCCCGGGAATCACTGGGAGAACGAAAGAACCGAAGCCTGGAGCCAGTCAGAAGCAGGGAGAGGAAGAAACTGGAGGATAAACTGGAGCCAATGACAATGACAGATAAATGATAGGGGCAGGACCACACCCTGACCTGGACCGTTTAGCCGGCCATACATGCCTTTCGCCCTGACTTGAACGAAAAGCTGTGTCAGGATACCAAAGATAGAATTTGGGATGTAGGGGTCACTGGACCGCTGTGTCCCCTTCCCCATGTGGCCAGCTGAATAAAAAAAATCTCTTTTCTTTCTGCATGTAGTTTGTGTGCACATGTGCACACACATGTGTGTGCTGTGTGTGTGTGTGTGACAGAGAGAGAGAAGAAGAAGAAGAGGAGGAGGAGGAAGAGGAGGGAGAAGAAGAAGAAGAAGAAGAAGAAGAAGAAGAAGAAGAAGAAGAAGAAGAGAGAGAGAGAGAGAGAGAGAGAGAGAGAGAGAGAGAGAGAGTATTCCCGCACATGGTACGCACATCACACACGCTTCCATGACACACACGTGGAGGTCAAAGGCCAATTTCCCACCACGTGGGTTATCAACATCTTTGTCCACAGAGCCATCTCACCAACCCTGAATTAATCTTTTGTCCCGTTCTCACTATTGAATTGTCCTTTTTAACGGACAGTTTGAGGACTGGTATTCATCGCGTGTTAGAGCTGCCAGAACTTAGGCAGCTCTGATCCTCACAACCCAGGTTAACAGCGTCAGGCAAGGAGATGCAAGACGCCAGGGGACTCACCTGTTCACGATTATGACCGACTAGCCTGGACTGAATGTCGCTTGTTCCAAAGGGAGAGGCAGCTGGAAGGGCGGAAACCCCACCCCACCCACCCAGAGATTCAGAGAGTAGTATATGGTGTGTAGGTTTGTCCCCCTAGGCACTTTGTGTGAACATTCCTGAAAATCCTCTAACAGTTCGTTATGGAGGCTCCGGTCACCACCCCAGGGGCTGCTGGTCTGCGTCCAGATCACACACTCTCCAAGTGGCAATGAGGTGTGGGGCCATCGAGAGCCAAGAGAAGCTAGTGGGGATTTTTACTGCCACAGCAATGCTTTCTCTGGGAACAGATTTTAAAATAACAGACAAGTTGTGAGAATACAGAAAGGGGCTGAAGAGAGAGGGAATCAGAAACCTTAGGGCTTTTCGGGAAAGTTCCCCCGCCACCTCCACAAGCCCAGATACATCTATGGAGACCATTCTGTCTGATTTCAAAAATAAATTGTTAATCCTGTGCTGGAGGAAATGGCTTAGTCAGTAAAGTGGTTGCTGCAGGAGTATGGGGACCTGAGCTCAGTCTCCAAAACCCAAGTAAAAGGCCAGGTGTGGTTGGTGTATTCCTATAATCTCAGCACTAGGGAGGCAGAGACAGGAGAACCCTTGGCGTTCACTGGCCAGCCAATCCAGCTGAATTGGTGAACTTTGGGCTCCATAAGAGTCAATGTCTCAAAAAGTAAGGTGGCAGGCCTACGATATGGCTAGGTGGGTAGAGGTGACTGCCACCTAGCCTGACAGCCTGAGTTCGAGACCCAGAACCCACATGGTGGAAAGAACGAATAAATTCCACAAGCTGCCCCCTGCCCTCCACAAGCATCATAGAATGCAAGCTCACAAGCATGCACATACGTATATACATAAATAAGCAAAGTAATTTGATTTAGAAAACATCTGCGTGTATGCGTCTCTCTTTGTGTGTCTTCTCACATATGTGGATAACTGAAGGAATCAGAAGATGGTGCCAGATCCCCTGGAGCTGATTACCTGCAGGTGTGAGCTATCTCCCAAGGATGCTGGGAATGCATCTCCAGTCCTCAATAAGAACAGCCATCTCCCCAGCCCCAGTAAATGCCATTTTAAAAAGAATCATGTTTCCAGTGCTGGATGAAAGGTGTGTGCACCTACAGCCCCTTTACCAACTCCAAGGCATGTGTCTCTGCCCATGTGCAACAACTAACTGTGGGGCTATGCTCCCATCAGCCAAGGGCTCCAGGCCCACTGTGAGAAGCCCCATACAGAAAAGTCCTGCCAGATGATCCAGAATCTTCAAGCCACCAAAGGTATCACAGTTTCTCTGAAATGCAAGGGACAGGCTAAGTGACACATTTTCCAGTAAGGTGTTCTCTGAGTGTGCCCTGGAACTGCCAGCTTGGGGCAGAGACCACAGTCAGGATGCTTTGAGCTGGAGAATCCATTCCCTTATCTCCCTGAACCACACATCTAGAGCTCAGGGACAATATAGCCTTCAGTGGGAGGTAAAGAAGGGAAACCAAAATGGACTTGAGAGGCTCCAAGGTAGAGTGAGAGACTAGAAAACTATCTCTTGGGGAGC
This sequence comes from Rattus norvegicus, assembly GCF_021556685.1. Taxonomy (NCBI): domain Eukaryota; kingdom Metazoa; phylum Chordata; class Mammalia; order Rodentia; family Muridae; genus Rattus; species Rattus norvegicus. The sequence continues at coordinate 26,803,691 of NC_141545.1, read as the reverse complement.
AATTTCCTCTAATTTTAACACTCTATCCTTGAGTGAAGCTTTTTAAAACTCAGTAAGCTCAAAAGGGAGGTTTCTTAAAACTCAAGAAATAAACAAGTAAACACACGAGTCTCGGGAAGTTCCTAAAACTTAGCAGATTCACAGTGCCCCTCCTCACCCAAAGTTCTATAAGCAGTAGACTGCTGAGTAGAGGAGACTACCCAGCCTGCTGATGTGCCTGCAAGTTATCCAGAGTGCTTCATCTTTCATGAGCCATCACCCATGCTCTCAGGGATGCAGCTGCCTTGAAAACTCCATGTTTTTGTAATTAAGTCCTCACCCACCTTCCTGTGAGGAAGTACAATTAACTCATTGGTTCACCAAGTTGAACTTTGATGGTGCCCTTGATACTGGTTCCATACTGCCTTTGCTTCTGAGTGTGTAGAAGTCTGTTCTCATCCCTCCAGAAATAGTGTCACACAGCACCATCCTAGAAAGGCCAGGAGGAGGCAAGAGGTAGCATATCTCTTCGGTGGATACTCAGGTCATCAGAGGGTATTTCATTGTCCCATCAGATATCACACAAAGTTATAGACAGGTGAATCTCTGAGTTCAAGGACAGTACAGAGAGAAATACTGACCTCCCCACCCCCCCAAAGCCAGGGGCTGGCTAAATGGCTCAGCAGGTAAAGGCACTTGTCACCAAGACTGAAGATCTGAGTTCAAAACCTGGGACCTACATAGTGGAAGGAGAAAACCAATCACCTCCAAACACTCTCTGCCTTCTGAAAGTGGGGACCTGGTCACTGTGCTGGGAGATGTCCTCAATGCTGATCATTCCTGAAGAGAGTGTAGATATGGAGAGGGAGAGAGAAGGAGCAGAAAGGAGGTAAGGAGAGGGGGACGAGGGGAAGGAAGGCAACAGAGGAGTGGAGAGAAGAGCGGGGAGAGAGCCCTGTCATCACACTGAGGCTCAGAACCTTTCCCAAACAGACCTGCCAGACAGTTTCCCAATGGGACACAAAATGGTTTCAGGTTCTGCCTTCGCTCCATCCATCTGTACAGAGGACAGTCAGGAAATGGGCAAAAACCTCACACACTGAGCCAAGATGTAAGTGAGTTTCTTTGTGTGGAGGGAAGAGTGTGTGTGTACATGCACATGTGAGTGTGGAATCCAGTCCCAGCGAGCCTGTTGTCTCTCTCTACCCGCCAGGGTGCTGGGACCTCAGGGATGTGCACAGCCACAGGCAGCTTTTTAGTGTGGCTGCTGGGGATTTGAACTCAGTGCCAAGGGCTTGCATAGCAAGCACTTTAACTCACTAAACCATCATCTTTCCTGGCCCCACAATTGAAATCCTACAAGAAGAGAAAAAAATACCCTGAGTAACCTGGGGTCTTCCCTAGGTATAAGACTCTTCCTCATCTCTGAGATGTGATGGTGGGACTTGTACCTCCTAATGCCCTCTGTGATGTATTGGATGCTGAAACCCTAACACCTCCAGCAGTCAGCCCCACTGAAGTTATGGCTGGAGACAGAGGCAGGTAGATCTCTGAGTTCAAGGCCAGCCTGGTCTACGAAGCAAGCTCCAGAACAGCCAGGGCTACACAGAGAAACCCTGTCTTGAAAAAGTGAGCAAGAGAAAGATGGGGGAGGGAAGGAGAGAGGGAGAATGGGAGGGGAAGGGGAGGAAGAAGAGGAGGGGAGGGGAGGGGAGGGGGGAAGAGGGAGAATGTAGCACCTGCCTGGCCCTTCCCCCTCAGGTGGGGCTAGCCAGCCTACAGTAGGGCAAGGGACAATGGGCAGTAGCAAGAGAAAAAGGCAGCTATCTCAGACAGAGAAGAACTGAGCACAAGGCCAAGCAGGTCTGACTATCCTGACAGGAGCTGGGAGCAGACAAATGAGAGGCCTGGGGATGTAATTCAGGTTGTAGAACATTTGCCCAGCATGAGAGGACCTGGGTTCAATCCCAAGCAATGCATGAATCAGATGTGTGAATGGACACTTGCAACCCCGAGAGGATCATGAGCAGAGTGTCATTCTTGGATGTTTTGAGGCTAGCCTGTACTATATGAGGCCCCGTATCGAAAAGCAAAAAAAGAGGTCTGGGAGATATCTCTGTTGGTAAAGTGTTTGCCTTTCAAGAGCCTCAGATCCTGTGGGCAGGGCGGATCCAGATATGGTGGTATGTTCAAAAGTCCTGTGCCAGGGAGACAATAAGTACTTACACTCCCTGGACAACCAGCCTAGCCTACTCAGTGGGTTCCAGGCCAGTAAGAAACCAATGTAGACCCTGTCTTAGGAAGACAAAGTTATCCTGTCGCCCACATGTGTGTGCTCATTGGGGAATTTGAATGTATGTGTGAACTCCCATACATACCAACATGTGGGCATGCGCACACACATAAGCAAACAATGGGGAACATGTAAAAACGAAGGACGTCAGATGGGTATTTGTCAAACCCCAAATCCTAGCACCCCTTTCTGCTGCGAGCATCTCATGCCCACCATGGTTTCCATGGCATCCTTAGCATCTGGAGCAGAAGACAGGTTCCGGGAGGTTAAACGACTTGTACAAGACCATTCATCGGGACAATATCAGGTGGCAAGGATCCTGTGAGGCTGTCTACAGACCACTAAGACTGTACTTAAAATGGCCTTCAAAAAATTCAGAGGCTTTCTTGTAGTTTTCACAAAGCAACTCCAACAGAGAGATCCATGCTGGGCTTCTAACAGAGATGATCAAAGAGAGCCAGGGGACAGATGACTTGGGTCATGAGGGCTTAGATGGCATCAGTGGATAGATCATTACAGCTTTATAGTCTGGTGGTAGTATTTGCAGGTAAGAGAGACCAGGGGTGGAACTGGATTTCCCCTGCATGTGCCCAGTGTCCTGTCCTGAAGGCTACATGAAACCCTGTTTCTAAAGAGCAAAATAGAGCCAGAGAGATGCTCAGTGGTTAAACACTACACCCCCAAAACCTACACACACACACATACACGCACACATGCACACACACACGCACATGCACACATGCACACACGCATGCACGCTGCTGCTGCTGCTTCAATCCAAAGTTGGCTGAACCCACTGATGCAAATCTATAGATTCATGGGAGGGAATGTGTGACTCTGGTCTAGCTCCAGGACTCTCCATATAATAATTAATTGCTCAAAGAGTGTAACACACACACACACACAATTATTTTCCAAGTCGGGCACAATAGTATATGCCCTTACTCCCAGTGACTTGGAAGGCTGAGGCAGGAGGATCACAAGACTAAAGCTAGTCTGCACTACACAGCAAGTCCAAGACAAGCCAAAGCACTCTAGAGAAACCTATCCCCAAATCAAGGAAGTTTACAAAAGAGCTGGAGAGAGATGTCTCTGTGGGTAAGGGAGCTTGCTGCACAGGCAGAAGGACTTGGGTTCGAATCCTCAGGGCCCACATAAAACGCCAGTATGGGGGAACACAACTTTAAGCCCTGCACAGGCGAGGGCACTGGGGACTTGAGTAGAGATAGGAAGGTCCCTGGATTACTGACTGCCAGCCTTGTTCCAGGCTCAATAAGAGGTCGTCTTGTGGAAGAATAAGGCAGAGAAGTGCAGACCCAGAACATTCTCCTCTTGCCATCATCACATGTGCGTGCAAAGGCATGCACATTCAAACACACATGCGAACACAGCACGTATACATACGGCACACTTCGACACATACGCAGTAGCTAACATGGTTTGTTTGTTTGGTTGGTTTTTTTTTTTTCTTTTTTTCAGAGCTGGGGACCGAACCCAGGGCCTTGTGCTTGCTAGGCAAGTGCTCTACCGCTGAGCTAAATCCCCAACCCGCTAACATGGTTTTTAAATAAAAATAATTCAAAGGGCAGGGCATATAGAGCACTTGCCTAACATATACAACGCAGTGGGTTCAATCCCTGTGCTATGGAGGTGCAGAAAGAAACTATGTAGCACCACTTGGTTCCATCACACCATACAGGCTCTTCTACAATGTATGAAACTTGTTTCCTTCTGTCTTCACCTATGAAAGCATACAAAGTCCGCTCTTTTGTGAGTGTTTGGAGATCTTTCCCAACAGGAACTTTGAAAAGAAAATTCTGAACAGAAGGAACACGGTAGAATTGCAGGCAAGCCTTGGTGTGCGTTTGGAGGATCTTCTAATAGAAACTTCTGGAAAAGGTTTCAAAATAAAATGAAGGCAGTTGAGTTTCATGTGAACTCGCATGTGTGCACGTTTTGGGGGAATGTGTGCACATGTGGCGGGCAAAGAGGTCAAGGCTGGTGTCTTTATCACTCTCTTTACTCTTCTTTTAAAGATTTGTTTATTTATTATATATAAGTACACTGTAGCTGTCCTCAGACACAACAGAAGAGGGCATTGGATCCCATTACAGATGGCTGTGAGCCACCACGTGGTTGCTGGGATTTGAACTCAGGACCTCTGGAAGAGCAGTCAGTGCTCTTGACCACTGAGCCATCTCTCCAGCCCTCAACTTTACTCTTTTGAAACAGGGTCTCTTATTGAACCTGGAGCTCGATAACTCAGCTACCCTTGCTAACCAGCAAGTTCCAGGAATCCTCCTGTCTCAGCCTCCCAAGTCCTGGTACTGCAGGCACAGTAGTTCAGCACTGAGGCTCCATCTGAAGCTCCTCTCCTGGCCCAGCAAGCGAGCTCTGGCAAAGGAAAGAGGTCCTCCACCCATGAAGCATCCACGGCTCCCAGCACAGATTGTTCTGGTCTCCTTGCTGTGGAATGCTGATAAAATTCCTGGTCATAGTCATTGAGTCTGTATCCACTTACCCAAACTCGGCTGAGTCCGGAGATGCAAACCTATAGATTAGGGGAAATTGTGTGTGTGTGTGTGTGTGTGTGTGTGTGTGTGTGTGTGTGTGTGTTTAGTTCTCTGGTTTAGTTCCAAGACTCTCTTTATACTCAACAACAGCTCAGAAACAGTATCACAAACACAAAAACTACTTTCCAAGCCAGGCCTGACAGTGCATGCCTATAACCCTAGCTATTTGGAGGTTGAAGCAGAAGGGTCACCAGACTGAGGCCAGCCTGTGGTACACAAGTATAAGACCAGCCCAGGCACCTTAATGAGACTCCGTCCTAAATTTTAAGTTTTAAAGGGAGCTGGAGAGAGGGCTCTATGGGAAAGACAGCTTGCTGCATGAACATGACGACCGGAGTTTGAATCCCCAGCACCCGTGTCCGGTTTTGTTCCGGAATGAAACCACAGCTCACACTCTGCAGAATGATCTACAACTCCCAGAGCTTCGCTTATTGCTACCTTCACCTATAGAAGTGTGCACGGTCCACACTCCTGTGGGTGTTTGGAGCTCTTCCCCAATAGAAGCGTCTAGAAAGTTATTTCCTAACAAAACAACATCACAGATAAACTGGCAATAGGACCTAGCCAGTTCCTAGCTTCCATAAAAGGGGGTTGGGGGAGGGGCAATAGAACACATTTGGAGAACGAAGGTGGCCGTCAATCCTGCGTGTTGCCAATGAACTAGAAAAGGGAGACTCTCAATTTAAGACCGTTTTATTTTTTAAAGTGCGCGCGCGCGTGTGTGTGTGTGTGTGTGTACGCGCGTGTGTGCCCACATGTGAGTGCAGTGCCCGTCCTAGAGACCAGAAGAGGACCTCAGATGCCTGGAGCAAGGGGGCAAGGGGGGTGGTGCTGTGAGACCCATGCAGTGGACACTGGGAACAAAACTCCAGTCCTCTGCAAGAGCAGTAAAATAGCAACTTAATTCCTTAATCCTGTGGTGGTGTGAGGATCAAAATACACCGCGTGAAGTTAGTACAGATACGAGAACTGGAGAGATCATCAACGGAGAAAGCTAAATTCTGTAGGATATGCAAACAACGCAGTTAGTAACGTTTATTTGGGTGCGCTGCCTTCTCTTTGAGAATTCAAATACCAGTGAGATAGCGCTAAACCCTCGGAGGAGGACAGCGCGCCACCTGGCGGTAGAGGGAAGCAGCGGGCGGGTCCAGGCACTGAGGGCTGAGTGACCCCACGCCTCTACCAAGCCCACAGCGGAGCCGTGGGATCGGGGTGGGTACCCCGTCCCAGAGTGAATGGGAAGTCACAGCCAAAGTTTCTTCGGTCCCTCGGGCCCCAAAGACCAGATGGAATGCTCTCTCCAGTGTCGCCAAGCGGCCAAAAGGACTCATGGCCTTGGTAACTGGGAACTGTGGAACACAAAGCCAAGGCCGCGCAGGTGAGCCTGGCAACTCCGTGGAGGCTGAACCTGGAGTCTTGGGAGTCTCAGGAGCTCCCTCTACGACTCCCATACAAGTCGGTGCCATCTCCATTCGAAGCCCAAGGCCGATGGGCACAGGGGGAAAAAAACATGATGGGGAAAGATGGAGTGGGCGCAACTGGAGACCACCAAAGCTGGGGCCCGGCATTTCCAGAACCCCTCTGACACAAGTTGACGCCCCGGCCTCCTTAGGCCCCCGGTCCTCAGCAAATAATCACATTCCCTGTCCCTGATCCCGACCACAAGGCTCTTACGGTCGTGCGTTCCAGGCGTCCATAGTCCCCAGGCCTGCGTCCTTAGCACGGGGCTACTGTGCCTCGGAGGCCACCCCACTGTTCCCCACCTCGCTTTCAGTCTCCGTGCCCCCAGGCCTTGTGGTACAAGCCCGATGTCCTTCCTTCCCAATCACTGGGCCACTTCAACCCTTAGTCTCTGTGTTGCCTCCCCAGCTTAGAGAACCCAGCATGGGGTCACTGCGCCCTGGAGCGCGCACTGGCTCTAATTCTCACGCAGCCACCACTCCTGGGAGCCCTAACTGTCCCTTAATTTAGCTCCTGTGCCCCCAGCACCCAGCCATTGCGCCTCAGAATCCCCCACTGCCCGGCAATCCAGTTCGGTAGCGCCCCAAACTCGATTCCTCTTGACCACAACAACCAACAGACCTCAACTCCTCGGACCCTCTGTTGTCCCTCGATCTGGCCTCACGCCGTCGAGCCTTCGCTCTCCTAACATTCGACCACCTCTTCTGTGGGACTCCTCAGTCTCTCGATTCTGTCCTTGGTCCGCTATCCCTCGCTTCCCAGCACCCGGTCGATGTTCCTCACAGCCCCCGAGGTCGCTGGATCCAATCCTCTGCGACCCTGGCCCACTGTCCTGCGTTACTAGTACCAGGTCACGGCTCTTCCGAGCCCCCGCTGTCCCTGGAACCAGCCATCGCACCCCCAGGCCCGGCCACTGGCATTACTCACCGGCGACTCGAGTAGCCGTTGCCGGGGGAGGCGGCGCCCTGCTCCGGGTAGCCGTGCTGCTGCAAGGCTGCTGCCGGGAATGGGTAGAGGAAGCCGGTGGCCAGCGCTGAACCGCACAAGCAGCAGCACGCCCATGGTAACAGCAAAACCAGCTTCATTTTGCGCGGCTTTCCCGCGGGGACTTAGGGTCCCGGGAGCCGGGGGACGATCAGGAGTGCCCGGGACGGCTGGACTGACCCTGTTGCCCCAGGCTGGAGAGCAGAGGGCCAGTCAGTGATGGTGTGAAGTCAGGGTCTGAGGTGAAAGTCGTCTGGGAGGGCGCCCACGCCTCTCCAGGGCCGCCTTTTTAAATTCAGCGAGGTGGGCTCTGCGCAGTCAAAGGGGGCGTGGGTCTTTCTTTTTAACCCTCAGCAGTCCAGGATGAGGAGGCGTCTACCAAGCTGGGGTTACCCCAAAGACGTACGTTTCCTAACACCAAACCTTACATCGTGCGCCCTTATACAAGTTTTTGAACTTTCCATACCAAGGTGGAAGAGGATTCAGTCCCTCTTCAGTACCCAGTCTTTGACCGAGCACCACGACAGTAGAATCTGACGCTCAAGGAAAGTTAGTAAAAGTGTGTGCTACAGAAGTCTGGGGACTTGAATTCGAATCCCGAACACCCATATAAAAAGCCAGGTATGGCATCTAGCCCCAGCCTCCAGCCTCCAGCCTCCAGCCTCCAGCCTCCAGCCTCCAGCCCTGGGCTTGCTGGCTTCTGTCCAAGCTCCAGGTTCAGTGAGGGAAACCCTGACTAGAGGCAGAAAAAACGAAGGGGAATAGACCCAGGCACCCTGTGTTGCCCTCTGGCCTCCACAGACCCATGCACACAGGTGTGCATAACCCCCCCCACACACACACAGAGACACACAGAGACACACACATGCACACTTAAGCCAAGCTAGTGTGGGTGTGCACCCTGGTAATCCCAAGACTCCACAGGCTGACTGTGAATTTGTGGCCAGCCTCATAGTGAGCTTCATAGTAAGGCTTCATAGGGAGCCCCCATGCCAACAATAACCCCGGAGTTCCTCTTCTGACAGTAGCGCCCACAGCACACAGGCCAGTTGACAGCAATGTGGAATTTTCTGGTCTTTCTCATTAGTCAAGGCATGGAGGGAAGGTTGGAAGACAGAGAGTATTTTCAAATCCAGGGGAACAGGAGGCTGTGACCTAACCATCTGTTGAACGTAGCCAGTGCCCATAAAGCACACTTCATATTCCTTTAGGAGGAGGCACTGAGCCCCCCTCCCCATAAAGCAGGTCCTCCAAATCCTTCAGGGTTCAGGAGACATGAACAGGGAGTGTGAAAAAGGTCCTAGGTCGAAGTCACACATCCCACGAAGGGGCTATCTATTCCATGAAGACTAACCCGGCCTCCGAGACTCGTGAGAACTTGGGGAGGGTGGAGATTCCACAAAACAAAACAGCCAGTCTGAGCATGGCGATGCATACCTGTGATTCCAGCCCTAGGAAGCTGAAAGCAGGCGGATTGGCCGTCCTGGGCTACGTAGCAAGACTTGGTAACAGACGAACAAAAGAACCATGCTGGGATTGGAGGGAATCTCAGGGGACAGGATGGGCAATTTGAGTGTGATATGATGAGGTACCCATGCTAGAAGGTATATATGGGTTATGTATCTATAGGGGCTATACTGGACCAGATAGCAAGTGACCAGAGTAGGTGGCTCACATTTTCCTTACAACAGTCCTACAGTCGGATGGTGTGGTAGACTGTAATTCCAGCCCCAAGCAATAGGAACAAGACTTTGAGTCCAGCCTGAGCTATACAGTGAGAACCAGTCTCAGATGGGGTCATGGTAGAGGGAGATCCTTGAAGATGTAGCTCAGAGTTAGAGTTCTTGTCCAGAATCCTCCAAGCAAAGCGCTAGGGCATAGCTAAGTGGTAGAGCCCCTGCCTAGAATCCCCCAGTGAGGGGCTGGGGGCCTGGCTCAGTGGTAGAGCCCCTGCCTAGAATCCCCCAGTGAGGGGCTGGGGGCGTGGCTCAGTGGTAGAGCCCCTGCCTAGAATCCCCCAGTGAGGGGCTGGGGGCGTGGCTCAGTGGTAGAGCCCCTGCCTAGAATCCCCCAGTGAGGGGCTGGGAGCGTGGCTCAGTGGTAGAGCCCCTGCCCAGAATCCCCCAGTGAGGGGCTGGGGGCGTGGCTCAGTGGTAGAGCCCCTGCCTAGAATCCCCAGTGAGGGGCTGGGGGCGTGGCTCAGTGGTAGACATCTGCCCAGGTATACAAGGATGTAGATCCAATCCCCACTCTAAGACATTTTACAGGTTGGAAGTTACCCGCTCTTGGCAGGGTTGGATCTTCTCAAGAGTTTGCTCAGCCCTCGGGATGACACTAGGAGAACCAGTAAAGGCTCCCGGCCTGTGGAAACAGAGCATGGGCCAGGTTTCCTGTCCCATCTGGTGTACAATCCCAGTAAAGATTTAGCCTTGGGCTCAATGAGATCTGGAACTTGTGTTTCCAATTCTGTAAAGCATGGAACTGAGGAACGGCTCAGTGGATAAAGGGGTCTTCTGTCAAGCCTGACAACCTGAGTTAGAGCCTCAGGTCTCACATGGTGGACAAAGAGAAGCAACTCTAGCAAGTTGTCCCCTGGCCTCCACTTGTGGACCGTGGCACACTGAAGCACACACACACACACACACACACACACACACACACACACACACTTCAATGCAACTAAAAGTAAGATGTAACGAAATAGAAAAAGACATCTACCATCAACCTCTGGCCTTCACACGCACATGAACGCACCGACAGGAGCACACACATCCACCACACATAGAGGCACAAGAACATGAGCTTTTTAGGTGACTCTTCTGTAATCCGATCGTGCGGTTCTCCTGCATGAACTTAGTAGATGATGTCATGCTTTGATGTCATCAACCCACTCCTGTCTCCAAGACAGCAGTGAGTGCACACAACTATTTGAAGTTGTTTTTTGTCTCCATTGGGGTTTCTCTGGGTAGCCCTGGCTGTCCTGGAATTAGCTCTGTAGACCAGGCTGGATTCAGACTCACAGATCAAATTGCCTCTGCCTCCCAAGCGCAGGACTAAGGTGTGCGCCCCTGTGCCTGGCGGGCCTCCTTTTCCTGACTGTCGGGATTACATAAATGTGCCATCACACCTAGTTCACGCAGTGCCAAGACCGCAGCTCAGAGCTATGTGCACGCTAGGTTAGGTGAGTGGTCCCGGGCCATGTCGTTATGTCGTTAGTATTTTCTTTTTTCTTTTATTTTTCTTTTTTCTTTTTTTCGGAGCTGGGGATCGAACCCAGGGCCTTGCGCCTGCTAGGCAAGCACTCTACCACTGAGCTAAATCCCCAACCCGTCGTTAGTATTTTCTAAAGTAACTTTTATTAATTGGCAAATAAGAGCACGGCTTTCATTGTAGCATTTGTACACTAAGGACCCTGCGTATATTCTTTTGATTTTCTATAGGCCAGGATGATCAGAGAAGTTGAATGACTCCTCTAAGGTCACACAGCTGTGGAATGGCCTCAGCAGCAGCTGTTCTCTTTTGGGGGAGGGAGAGCGGATACCACAGATGCTTTCCTCACTCTCCCATCCCCCACTGCTGGGTGGTGCTACATCTGAAAATTCTTCCAAGGGGAGCAACTTCAGAGCTTGGCCATGGTGGCTCACGCCTTTAATCCCAGCATCCTAGCACTCAGGAGGCAAAGGCAGGCAGATCTCTGAGTTTGAGGACAGCCCGTTTTACAGAGAGTTCCAGGACAGCAGGGCTATACAGAGAAACCCCGTCTGGAAAACTCTATCTTAAAACAAAACAAATACAAACAACAAAAACAAAAAGAAAGAAAAGAAATGGAGATAAGAGTGTCAGGAATTCAAGGTCATCCTTGGCTACATAAAGAATTTGAGGCCAGCCTGGGCTATGTGGGACCTTGTCTACTTAAAGCAAAATAATCTTAGCATCTAATTTGTGGATTTGCTGAGGGGATCAAATGAATTATTCAATGTACTTGGAACCATGTGCCTGATATATCATAGCCATCAATAAATACTAACGAGTTTTATTATTTAACTGAAGGACACCTGGCATGGCCAATAGACTCATGTGCAGAAGAACACAGGCTTTCTCAGAGGACCAAACTCAAAACAACTTTGTGCGTGGTACTGGGAATTGAACTCAAGACTCTTCGTTCGCACCAGACAAACACTTTATCAATTGAGCTATGTCCCCAGCCCCCCCCCGTACATTTTTTTTTTTTTTGGTCATATTGTTCTTGTTCTATGGTAGCACATATCTGTAATCTTAGCACTCGGGAGACAGGAGCAAACAAAAACAGGAAATCCTATTGAGAAGGAGTGATTTAAATGACTTGTTTTTTTACGAAGACTTTTTTTTTTTTTTATTGAGGGGAGAGGGCAGAGCACACAGCAGACCCCAACCTTGGAAGTCAGAGGACAACTTGTGAAAGTCAGTTCTTTTATTTTTCCACCACGTAAATGGAGGTGGCAGCATAGACGGGCAAGCGCCTTTATCCCATGAGCCACCTCTCCAGTCAGAATTCCATCCGAAGCAGAGTGTGGTGGTGCGTGCCTGCAATCCCAGCATTTGGAGGTTGAGAAAGGAAGATCAGGAGTTCAGAGCCGTCCCCAGACACAGTGAGTTCAAGGCCAGCCTGAGCTATGTGGGACTCTGTTTTGGATAAACAAACAAACAAAAGCAATAAGAGATTTTTTAAAAATAAAAGATAAACTTCTCTCTAAGTACTGGGCAGAAATTTAGGGGCATTCCAGCAGCCCGGGAGTCCGGCACTCCTGGGAGAAGCTAGCAAAAGACAAATGCATTCTCTAAACCAGAATGTTCACAACTGCTGTTGCCACAGCTGCCATCCCCACCCCCGCAGCGCTGCCCCAGGGGCCTCTGATCAGTTCTCCACACGGGCATTTGTCTGTGTCTCAAAACTGTGTTCCCAGCATTCCTGAAATCATGGGAAAACTTCCGGAGAGGGGAAGCCATTGTTCATTTTCCAAGAGCCCCGGAAATCTAACATCCAAAGTCTGGAGCTAAGAACAGATGTGGGTGCTGGTAAAGTGCTTGCTTTGCAAGCGTAAGGATTTGAGTTAGATTAATCCCCCCCCTCAAAAAATTAACTGGGGGCTGGTGAGGTCAGTGGGTAAAAGGGCTGGCAGCCAAGCCTGACCTACCAAGTTCCATCCCCAGACCACATACATGGAAGGAGAGAGCTGACTCCCATCGGTTGTCCTCTGACCTCCACGCATACACCCGGGCATATACACATGCACTCAATAAGTAAAAAGTAATCAAAATAAATAAAATCGGGGCATGGCAGTGCAGGCTTGTAATCCCAGCATTAGATAGGAGAATCCTTGGGCTGGCTGTCCAACCACCCTAGCCCCAGGTCCCAGTGAAAGATTGTCACAAAAAACAAAGTAGGCGACGTGTGAGAAATTCTATATAGTCCTCTGGCCTACACACACGCACACACACACAAATACTCATACACCCTTAGATCCTCATCTTCCTGCAACAATGCCCTAGTGGGCAGGTCAGAGCTTGCAGTGTCCCTAACTGACAGACAGAAGTGACTTGTCCAGGATCTACTGCTCCTCTCCTTCCATGATGGAGAGCCAGCTGCTTATGCAAAGGGGCTGGGGTGAGGGGTTGGGGGTGAGAATCATGACCGGAGTCTTGAACACACTGGACAAGTGCTCTTTGTGAAGCCTGCTTTGCCTGCTTCTGAGCCTGGCGGGAGATGCAGCTCCCCGGTGGTATACTTGGGTAGCAAACATCTATACAAGGGGACTGAGTTCCATCCCCTGCAGGACAAGAAAACAACAGCAACAAACTACAAATATTTTTTGAGCCCAGATATGGTGGCGTAGCACTGTCATCCCAGCAGTCAAGAGGCTGAGGCAGGAGGATCATTAGGTCGTAAATTAAAAAAAAAAAAATCGAAGAAAGTGGGAGGGGAGAGAAAGGAGGAAGAAAGGAAAGGGAGATGGGGAAGAGAAGGGAAGAGAGAAGGGGAGAGAGAGGAGGAGGAGAAGGGAAAGAAGGAAGAATGAGAGAGACAGAAAGGAAGGAAAGAAGGAAGGAGGAAGGAAAGAAAGAAGAAAGAAAGGAAAGAAGAAAGAAAGGAAGGAAGAAAGAAAGAAAGAAAAGAAAAGAAAGGAAAGAAAGGTGTTACAGAGAAAGCAGTTTTGCAAATACTAGCTTGCCAGCTCTTCTGATAAGAAGCTCTCACCAGCATCCTCTCCAGCCCACAGAAAGCAACTGTTCGTTCACTTTTGCTGAAGTCAGCAGAGCCGCTGAACGGAGCAGTAAATAGTGAGCAAGACGAGGCCAAGGTAAATAGTGACCTCTTGGCATGATAAATCTTACTGTTAATCTAAAACAGGAATCTCTCCCAACCACCACCATCGGCCCCGGATTGCCCCATAACAGGACACGGATTCCGCAGGCGGAGGGAAGCCTCCACTCTGCTTTCTCCCGATGCACCACTGGCCTCCAGCTGTTTCAGGTCTCAGAATAACAGGATAATGGTCTGGAGTGCACTCCGCGGGGAACAGCAAAGCCAAACCCGAAGGGTATCTTGCTTCTGCACCCAGTACTCTGTGCTTGACTGTGGAAAAACACAAGCCGACTGTGGGCATCACGAAAGTGTCTGTCTTGAGCTTTCTTCTTTGCTTGGACTTCCCAGAATTCCACCCAGCCCCTATGAAATCAATGACTCCTTTGCTGAGAGATTCTGTTAGTGGAAATCGGCCTGTTTGCCTAGTGCTGCCTAGAGGGAACTAGATGACTGGAAGACAGCTCCAGAGGGCTTGGTGTGGGAGCGTCCGGTAGAGGACTTGTGTTGTGGTACACACCTGTAATCCCAACACTCAGGAGGAGGAGACAGGCGGATCAGATCAGGGTCATTCTTGGCAAAATAGCAAGCTCAAGGCCAGCCTGGATTACATGAGACTCTGGCCCCCAAAAGAAATAAAATAAAATAAATAAGTAAAAGTTAAAAATCTGTCTAAGAGTATCTCCAAAAAAAAGTTATAATTACAAAGACGCAAGAAGACGATGAACTTGTTGGCCATTGTGATGGTTGCTTTTTATTGTCAAGTTGACACAATCTGGAATCACTTGAAAAGATTTTGTTGATCAGGTTAGACTATGAGCATGTCTACTCAGGCGGGACATGAGTAGGAAGACCCAGTCTACTATGGGTGGCACCATTCCCTAGGCAGAGATCTTGGGTTATATGAGAATGAAGCCGGCTGAGCATCCGGGTGTATACATTCATTTATTACTCTCTGCCATGTATACATTCATTATTCTCTAGTGGGATGTCCCAGTCCACTGTGGGTGGCACCATTCCCTAGGCAGAGATCCTGGGTTATATCAGAATGAAGCCGGCTGAGCATCTAAGTGTATACATTCATTTTACTCTCTGCCATGTGTACATTCATTATTCTCTGGTCTTGCCTGTGGGTGTCATGTGACTAGTTCTCTCAAGTCCCTGGTGTGCCTGCCATGATGAACTATAATCTGAAAATGTGAGCCAAATAAACTCTTTCTCTCTTGAGTCTCTTAGTCAGGGTACTTTTTCACAGCAACAGGTAAAGCAGTTAGTACAGTTGTCCTATGGTACCCAGCAAGACTTTGTGCTAATAAAATAAAGTAAGGAATATATTAATGTTAATCTCTCTTTTTCCAGTTTTTTCTCATTGAAAGTTTTTTTCTTTTTTTTTTCATAAAATTCATTTATTTATTATATATAAGTACACTGTAGCTGTCTTCAGATACACCAGAAGAGGGCACCAGATCTCATTACAGATGGTTGTGAGCCACCATGTGGTTGCAGGGAATTGAACTCAGGACCTCTGGAAGAGCAGTCAGTGCTCTTAACCGCTGAGCCACGTCTCCAGCCCTCATTGAAAGTTTTTTGCTTGTTTTTTTTTTTTTTTGGGGGGGGGGATTTCAAGTCTTTGTCAACTACAAAACTTAAAGGTATAAAATCATAATCCAGTTTGAAAAGTGCCTACGAAAAAATATCTGCCATCAATTGCCCATGGATTTCCACTCTAGATGATTTTTTTGTGGGTTTTCTCTTTGTTGTTTTTGTGTATTTGTGTTCTATTTGCTTATTACTATTCAAAAATTTTTTCAGAGTTAAGTTTCTTCAATTAGTGGAAGGTTCTCTACTCCCACCACTTTCAAGCTTTTTATGTTTCTGAGACACGGTCTTATTTAGCTCAGGCTAGGCTCCTTATTTAGCTCAGGCTAGGCTCCTATTTACTATGTAGCCAAGGCTGTCCTTGAGCAGACCTTCCTTCCTCTACTTCTTGAATGCTAGGACCATAGGTGTGCACTACCTTTTTTAAAAAGGTTTATTTTTTTATTATGTGTGTGTATGTGTGTGTGTGTGTGTGTATGCGTGTGTGTGCGTGTGTGCACGCGGCACTCACAAACACATTGGGTACCCACTCAAGAAAGTACATATGGGTTATATACCTATGGAGCTATATTGAACTGGAGCAACAAGTCAGCAGAGTTGGGGGGGTCCCACCACATTTTCCTAACAACATTCCTACAGGCATGTGGTGTGGTAGCCTGTAACTCTAGCCCTCTGGAGATCCAAGCAATTGGAATCACACACTGAGTCCTACTCTTGGAAGCTAGAAGAGAGTATTCGATCCCCTGGAGCTGGAGTTTCGGGCTGCTGTAAACCTCTAGACATGGCTATTGAGAATTGAACTCAGGTCCTCTGAGAGAGCAGGACAATACTCTTAGCTACTGAGCCATCTCCCAGCCTCAGTCATAATCTCTTAACTTTGACAAATATATCATGATTATGAGAGATTTTGATATTGTGGTGAGGGTAGTTGACTTTTCTATAAAGCTAAAAATCATTGCAAAACTTTCTAAGGTTTTTTAAATGAAGTTATTTTAAATAACTTTAAAAATATAACGTGGGGCTGGAGAGTTGGCTCAGTGATTAAGAGCACCAACTACTCTTCCAGAGGTCCTGAGTTCAGTTCCCACATGGTGGCTCACCATGTAATAGGATCCAATGCCCTTTTCTGGTGCATCTGAAGACATTGACAGTGTTACCTAAAACAAATAAATAAATCTTTTAAAAAGAAAATAACGGGGTTTGGGGATTTAGCTCAGTGGTAGAGCGCTTGCCTAGCAAGCGCAAGGCCCTGGGTTCGGTCCCCAGCTCCGGGAAAAAAAAAAGAAAGAAAGAAAGAAAAGAAGGAAAAAAGAAAATAACGTGGAGGGCTGGGGAAACGGCACAGTGGGTAAAGCACCCTGCCACATCAGCATGAAAGCGAGGCATGATCCTTAGACCCAGGCAAAGCGGGATGCTCTACGCACATTTGTAATCGCAGCACTCCTGTGGAGAGATGGGAGGGGACAGGAGAATTCCTGGAAGCTGATTGGCCAGCTGGTGTGGAGTGCAGGACAGTGAGCAAAGGCTCCTGTCTCAAACAAGGTGAAGGGTGAGTGCATCATGGCACACGTGTGCCCAGTCACACACTCAAGCACACTCGAGCGCACACGTGCGCATGTGCGCACACATAGGTATGTGTGCATTTCATATCCAAATGCAAAACAGGCAGCCTTTGTTCAAATCCTAATTTTGAACAAATCAACAGAAAGCATCTTGATGGCAGAGAGATGTGAAGACAGACTTAATACTGAATAACATTAAGACAACATTAGCCATTTTATTAAGTGTGATAATGGCGTCGCGCTCATGTGTTTGTGCGAAGTAGCTCTCTTGGAAGCACATGTAGCAGGTGGTGAGATGACATGATGTCTTGGATTCGCCTTAAAATATGAAGGAGCTGGGTGTGGTAGGGGTTCGTGCCTTAGCCCCAGCACTTGGGAGATGGAGACAGGAGGGTCAAGGGTCAAAGGAGAGCTCTCAGGGCCCACCTGGTTCTGGGAGACGCTGTCTCAAGCAAACAACGACAAAGAGAAAGAAACACCAGAAAAACAGAGAGGCCGGTGGTTCGTAAACAGAATGAGACTGAACGTGGATGAAGTCGTTGGTGGTTCAGTTTTAACTCTGGGCCATCGAGATGGCTCGGGTGGTGAAGGTGCTTGCCACCAACCCTGATAACCTGAGTTTAAGCCCCCCAAAACTAGATGCTGATGGAAAGAACTGACTCCCAAAAGTTGTCGTGTGACACACACGCACGCACACACAAAGAGAGAAAGGAGTGTGGGGGAAAGAGAGAGAGAAGCTACATAAATGTTAAGAATTTGGAGGGCTGGAAAAATGGCCCAGTTGTTAAGACCTTGTGCTGTTCTTCCTGAGGACCCAAGTTCAATTCCCAGCACCTACATCAGAGGGCTCATAACCACCTATGACGATCCAATGCTCTCTTCCCACCTCTCCACAGCATCTGCACACAATCATGAATGAGCAGAACGCCATTATCACGCTTAATAAAATGGCTAATGAGGACTTAATATTATTCAATATCACGTAGCCACATACATACACACACAAAGGCACTTAATTAAAATTAAAATATTTACACACACACAGACTCACACACACACACAGACTCACACACACACACACACAAATGCACAAGCTAATAATAATAATATAAAAAATGTTTAAGTAAAAAGCAGCCTGGTGGAACTGGAGAGATGGCTCAGTGGTTAAATTTTTTTCTTTGGGTTTCGGTTTGTTTCTTAGAGCACTGGTTGCTCTCCCATAGGACCATGGTTCGATTCCTAGCACCCACATGGCAGCTCATAGCTGTCTGAGACTCTAGTTCCAGGGGATCTGATGCCTTCTTTGGGATTCTACACATAGTGCACAGATTTACATACAGGTAAAACACCTATACATACATACATACATACATACATACATACATACATACATACATGCATAATTAACTTTAAAAGAAGGCAGGCATGTTGGCATGTGTCTTTAATCCCAGCACTTGGAAGGTACAGGCAGCCAGATCTCTGTGAGTTCTAGGCCAGCTTGGTCTACAGAGTGAACCCCTGTTTCAAAAAAAAAAAAAAAGACAGAAAAGAAAGAAGGAAGGAAAGAAATAAAGAAAAAGAGAACAAGAAAAAAATTGAGTTGAGGGCTGGCAAAATACCATAGTGGACAAAGTTACTTTGTCACCAACCTTGGTGCCTGATTCCTGAGTAACCATGGTGAAGGAGAGAACCAGCTCCTGCAAGCTGTCTTCTTACCCCGCATGTGCTCCACACACAAACACACACAGGCACACACACAAACACACACACACATACACACACACAGAGGAATGGATGTAACACAAATTCTTTAAACAGCACTCAAGTAACAATGCCGAGATTGTTCCCTGGCCTCTACATGAACATGCACATACATGTATGTACACCACACACACATACACACACACAAACATACCAACAATAGTGATGCCTGCTGCACAGGCTGTTGAGAGCTTTAAATGAGGGGCCAGTAAAATGACTTGGTGGGTTAAGGGGCTTGCTGCCAAGCCTGACAACCTGTTTAATTCCTGTGATCCAGGTAGAGGAAGGAGAGAACCAAATCCTACAAGTTGTCCTCTGATCTGCACACCTACACCGTTGTACACACATCCATCCATCCACACACAAACACAAATCAGTATTTTAAGTGTTTGTTTGTTTTCAAGAGGGAGTTTCTCTGTGCAGCCCTGGTTGTCCTAGAACTAGCTCTGTAGATCAAGCTGGCCTTAAACTCAGAGACCAACCTGCCTCTGTCTCCCGGATGCTGGGATTAAAGGCGTGCACCGCTCCACCTGACTATTTTTAATTTTTCAAATGAGCTGACGCGTTGAAAGTTCAGGTGAAGATGCAAAATTTTACAGCTCTCATGGCCACTGCGCGGACAGTTCTGCACAAGGACTCAGCTGTCACAGCATGTACACGCTGATGGCCAGGGAGCGCTTGCCTCTCAGCCTCTCCTTGGATCCATAACGCATCCCATATGAACCTAAGAGTCGCCTGCAGCCATCTGGCCAGAACCGCGCCTCCTCGTCTATCCCATGCTCCTCATGTTCAAATTAATGTCTCTTGTTTTCACGGTCATTGTCAAAAGCAATTTGACGAATCCTTTTCACGGCCTCGAAAGTCTTCGCTTAGGGACCCCAATCTGCCAAGCCTCTTTTCTTAGAACCAACCAACAGCAGACATGGTGGGGACGTGGATTTCCAGTGGGTCATTTGGGGGGGGGCAGGGGACGGGACAAAGGGTCTGTCTCGGCGTACTTCACGCTGGTTACAATGTCCATTTAAAAGAGAGCATGCCTTGAATTACGATCTGTCTGGCATCCTGGAGCTCTGCATCCTGTCCACCCTTACAGCTGGACCACGGGCAGAATGGGGGATGTTCAAAGAAATTCTCTCCTAACATATGAAACCTCCCTGGAGCAACCGGCTCTTTGCGGCATATTTAGTTAATTGGTTTATGTTTGATTGTTCTACACAGCGTAATCAAGCCACTTCCTGGCTCTTCCAAGCTTCTAATTCACAACGATCCTACAAGCTTTTCTTTTTGGACTTTCCTATTCTTCTGCAGAAAGACTGGCCCGGGGAATACAAACCGCATGCTATTATGGACTCGGGCCAAATTTTCACATTTATAAAAATCTAATGCGGAATGGTTAGAGAAAGGCTTGGTGTTTAAAAGTGCATACTGCCCTTGTAGGGGATGGGAATTCAGGTCCATGCACCATGTCAGGTGGCTCCGGATTTGGGGGATGGGGGCAGGGGGGGGGAGGCAAAATGACGCCCTCTTGTGGCCTCCTGGTGTACTTGCACTTGTGCAGATACACAGAGACACAAAAGATTCAAAAAAGGTTTTAAAAAAATCTTCTTTTAAAAAACCTAAAGCAGGGCTGGAGAGATGGCTCAGCGGTTAAGAGCACTGACTGCTCTTCCAGAGGTCCTGAGTTCAAATCCCAGCACCCACATGGTGGCTCACAACCATCTGTAATGAGATCTGATGCCCTCTTCTGGTGTGTCTGATGATGACTACAGTATACTTATATACATTAAATAAATCTTTAAAAAAAATCCCCAAAGCACAGAGGCCTGGCTAAGAGAGCTTTCTACGCAGTCATGGAGACTGGAGTTCAAACTCCAACCCTCATTTAATGAGTCCTGCATCTTGACCAAGCCTAGAACCCAGACCTAGAACCCAAGCTCAAGAAGAAAAAACTGGGGCTGGAGAGATGGCTCAGTGGTTAAGAGCACCCGACTGCTCTTCCAGAGGTCATGAGTTCAATTCCCAGCAACCACATGGTGGCTCACAACCATCTGTAAAGAGATCCGATGCCCTCTTCTGGTGTATCTGAAGACAGCTACAGTGTACTTATATATAATAAATAAATAAATCTTTAAAAAAAAAGAAGAAAAAACTGAAAGCCCCAGGTTTAGTGAGACATCCTACCTCAAAGGAATAGATACAGACTTATGACAGAGGAACATACACCCTCCTCCAGCCTCTGAGTGCAAACACACATGTATATAATTGGAAATACATCAATGAATAAATACATCTGTGAAAAGAAAAGAAAGGGCTTGGTCCCATGAATGGAGCTAAGAGTTCGAGGTATCGAGGGCTGGAGAGATGGCTCAGTAGTTAAGAGCACTTGCTGCTCTGCCAGGGGACCACAGTTCTGTTCCCAGCACCTGCATAAGGTCCTCAAAACCACCTGTAACTCCAGCTCCAAGGGATCTCAGGTCCCCTTCTAGTTCACTCGCATGAACAGACAGACAGACACACAGATACATGAGTAAAAATCAAGTAAACACACAAAGGAGAAAAGAAATCAAACACTGCAGTGGTGGCATAGTATAGTAACTGCTGCATCCTGAGGCAGGGAGATCACGAGTTCAAAGCCAGCCAGGGTTATTTCGAGTGACCCTGTCTCAAAAGCCAGAAGCAGTGCTGGGGAGACGGGGAAGTCTGTCAAATGAGATGAGGACCTGAGTTTGATCCACAGAATGCACATTAAAAAACAAAAGCCAGGTTTGGTGTCATATCCCTGTAATCCCAGAGCTGAAGAGGTAGAGACAGTCAAATCTCTGAGGTTTGCTGTCTGGCCAGCCTAGACAAAGCACTGAGGCCCAAGTCCCAACAAGAGGCCCTGTTTTAAAGAAAAAACAAGGACCGGTGGCCTCCATGTGTTGTAGAAATTACTTTAAATTCAGTGCCCTCTTCTGGTGTGTCTGGAGAGCTACAGAGTACTCATATATAATAAATTAATTAATTAATTAACCTTCAAAAAATATCCGGGCTGAGGTTTTTACCCCGCCTTCATTATTGAGTCCCCGGATGAAGACACACCCATGGCCTTTATAGTTATTAGATAGATAGATAGATAGATAGATAGATAGATAGATAGATAGATAGATAGATTTATATATAAAGCCTTGAGGAGCTGGGCAGCTGCCCACACTCCTTGCCTTTAGCATCCACTTTCCTGTGGATAACCATGAGTTATTACTTAGTTATTACTATGTTTCATCTGGGCTGCTCTAAACTCCCACTGGCCAGCCCTCAGGGCCACGCTCTCTTGACCCCTAACCCATGACGATTTTTCCTTCCTCCTCTCCCACACGTTCCTCTTCTCCCCTCCAACCCCAAGCCCTGGAAACCTAAATTGACCTAAGTGTCTTCTGCCCAGCTAATGGCTGTTGGCATCTTTATTACCAACCAGATAAAGTTGGGGGCAGGGTCACAGGGACTACATACAGACTCCAGGTCTTGGGGGTCACACACACACCCCAGCACAGACTGGTTCCTCTGCATACACACAGACTCACAAACAGAAAGGAGAGGGTGGGGAAGAAACAGACAGACAGACAGAGACAGAGAAGAGGGGGAGACTACACCACCAAACAAATGTAACGTGGATGGGCCATCAGTGTGTCAGAGCTGGTCACTGGGGCAGCAAGCACCCCAGTTGTGGATGAAGCTTTCTGGCAACTGTAAAATGGATCAAACCACTTCATAGTTGGCTTTGTCACCACTGCTCTTGTTTTGCTTTTGTTTTCGTTTTTTTGGCTGGTAGCTATTTTTCCTAAGTGCGCTCATGCCCTGTTTGTGTGTGAGGCAGCTTGGTACACACCAACTTTTTACATTTTTAAATGTGTGTGTGTGTGTGTGTGTGTGTATGTGTGTGTGCGTGTGTGTGTGAAGACAATTTTCCAGAGTCAGGCAGTTTTCTCCTCCTGAGGATTGAACTCGGGTCACCAGGCTTGGCAGCAAGCACCTTTACTCACTGAGCCATATTGCTGGCCTGTACACATCGCCCTATTCTCTATTCCTAACTATGTAGTACACACAGATTACTAATCCTGGTTTACAAAGGCTCTGACAAGACTTGCATTTTCCCAAAGTCTAGCATGGGGAAGAAACAAAGCAGGGCCTGGGGTGTGGTTCATTTGGTACAACACCTGCCCGCCATGCAGGAAGCCCTGGGTTCTGTCCTCAGGTTTGTATAAACCAGGTGCCCTCCTGGAATCCCAGCACTTGGGAGGTGTTGGCAGGAGCATCAGGGGTTCAAATCACTCTTAGTCATGCAGTGAATTTGAGGCCAGGATGATGGCACAGTGGGTAAGGACACTTGTCACTTGCTGCTAACCAAGGCTGGCTGCCTGAGTTCGATTTGCATAATATATGTGGAAGAAGGAAAGAATGCACTCCTAAAAAGTTGTCCTCTGACTTTCACATGTGAATCCCAGCATGTCTGTGTGTGGGCAACACACACACACACACACACACACACACACACACACACGCACAAAGAGAGAGAGAGAGAGAGAGACAGAGAGAGATACAGAGACACAGAGAGAGAGAGACAGAGGCACAGAGACAGAGACAGAGAGACACAGAGACAGAGAGAGAGAGAGAGAGAGAGAGAGAGAGAGAGAATTAATAAAACTGTAATAAATAAATGTCAGGTATGGTGATGCGTGACTTTAATCCCAACACTCAAGAGGCAGAGGCAAGAGGATCTCTGAGTTTAAGGCCAGCCTGGTCTACAGAGTGAGTTCCAGGGTAACCAGGGCTGTCTCAGTCAAAAAACCAAAACAAAACAAACAAAAAACAAAAACAAAAAAACAAAGAATACAGAAGAATTATAAAAGAATGAAAAATCAAATAGGTAGAGAAAAAAACAGAACAATAAAGCAGAAACAATAAAACTGCCCAGGGCTGAAGGTGGATACCTTTGGTTTGCAGACCAGAGGCATGACTGAGCCTTAAGCTTCCACTACACTCTTCACAGGGGTTTGAGAAAGGAGGGATCACAACCTAGCAAGGGCCCTTTCCCAGGGGCCGTCCATGAAGCAAAGCCACGGCCAGGGAGCCTGGCCTCTTGCTCGTCTTTACTTTACCATGTGCCTCAGGCATGAGCAAACCTGTGTCCTGTCCAAACCCCATGGTGAATGTTGACCAGATAGCAGGGGCAAAGGCTTTGAAGATAAGGATTCGGGAAGCAGGAAGCACGGGCGTGTTTGGGTTGGTTCCCAGGGGCTTCTCAGAGATTAAGGCAGATGAATCGGTCTGCTCAGGTGGTTGGATGCCTTTGCGTGGGAAAGGAGTCATTTTCCCACAAACTCTCTCCCTCCAGGGACCAACAAAGCCACCCAGCCCTATTCCCCACTGAGCCCTGCCCCCACCCGAGCAAGTCGCCCAGCTGGTCTATAAAGAACCAGACTTTATTCGAGCGATTTCATCCACGCACTGGTCCATGACAAGTGGCCCTGTGTGTAGTTTTCAATACGTGACTTTGGGTGAGATGGTGGTGCCCACCTTTAATCCCAACACTTGGGAAGCAAAGGCAGGTGGATCTCTGTGAATTGGGACGCCAGTGTAAGCCTATGGAACGGTTCCAGCCCAGTCAGGGGTATGAAGTGTGACTCTGTCCTTTCAAAACGGTGAAAAGAAATCGAGGAAGATACTTTGTAGCAAGTAGCAGGTAATTAAAAGCAACAGACACACTTAGAAAAATTCATCCCATCAAGACTTTACAACGTCCAGCAGAGAGACAACTGGAGTGGCCTGCTTGGGGACCGAAACAAGGAGCCAATGAGATGGCTCAGTGGGTAAAGGTGCTTGGCAGCCTCAGCTGGATTCCCAGGATCTATGCGGGAACTGATTCCTGCAGGGTGTCCTCTTACCTCGCACGTAACACAGTGTGCACAACCACACATATGCAAATAAAACAAATGTAATAATAATAATAATAATAATAATAATAATAATAATAACTGCACACGTTCTGCGTTTAAAATGTTTTATTTTGTTTTAAAGTCTTGTTTGGCATGTACGAATAAAGGTGTGCATGTGTGGAGGTCAGAGGACAACTTTCAGGAATCAATTCTCTCTCTCTCTCTCTCTCTCTCTCTCTCTCTCTCTCTCTCTCTCTTTTAATCATCTGGGGATTAAACTCAGGTCATTAGTCTTGGCGACTTTGCCTGACAAGCTATCTTGCCCAGACAATCAACATCTATATGAGGGTGAGGCGTGAGAGGACATTTGATTTGGGTCTGGTGGTGCAACCCTGCCATTTCACTTACTTAGGAGGCTGAAGGAGGAGGATCAAAAACTCAAGGCCAATGACCAGGCAGAGGTGGCACATGCCTTTGATCCCAGCACTCAGGAGGCAGAAGCAAGTGGATCTCTGAGTTCGAGGCTAGCCTGGTCTATGGAACAAGTTCCAGAACAACCAGGGCTGTTACCCATATAGGAACCCTCCCTGTCTTGAAAAGCAAAAGCAACAACAACAAAACAAAAACCCTCAGGGTCAGCCTGGGCTATAGGGTGAGGTCAAAGTTAGTCAAGCAACTTAAAGAGATCCTATCTTTAAATAAAACGTGAAGAAGATATGGTGACATATGGAAGCAGGTTGATCTCTGTGAGTTCAAGGCTCGCCTTGTTTACATAGAGTTATATGACACCCAAAGTTGCATAGTGAGACCCTGTCTCAAAATAAATTAATTTAAACTGAAAAGAGGGCTAGGAGTATAACAGAGGTAGAGACCTACCTAGGATCTCCCAGTGAGGTGCTGGGGGCGTGGCTCAGTGGTAGAGCCCCTGCCTAGAATCCCCCAGTGAGGGGCTGGGGGTGTGGCTCAGTGGTAGAGCCCCTGCCTAGAATCCCCCAGTGAGGGGCTGGGGGCGTGGCTCAGTGGTAGAGCCCCTGCATAGAATCCCCCAGTGAGGGGCTGGGGGCGTGGCTCAGTGGTAGAGCCCCTGCCTAGAATCCCCCAGTGAGGGGCTGGGGGCGTGGCTCAGTGGTAGAGCCCCTGCCTAGAATCCCCCAGTGAGGGGCTGGGGGCGTGGCTCAGTGGTAGAGCCCCTGCCTAGAATCCCCACAGCCACCGCCACTTTCTTTTTATTTTTAAAGGATGACAAATAGTAATAGAGAATGAAACAGATCTAGATTACAATTACATGGCCATTCCTATCTTTGGGAGCTGAAGTGAATAGGTTGAAAACCTATGTTGTACAAAAAAAATCTTGAAGGCCATTTTTATTCTCACAAGTCACAGGAAATTCACAAATTATTTTTTTGGTTGTAAAAACAGTATTGCAGTCATTTAGACCGTTAAGGGTCAGCTCAAATGACAGGATTTTATGACTCGTGGTTATATTAAATCTTTTCAACAATTCCTAGAAAAGACTTAAAAGATGTCAAACTTCTGTCCTTCTTTTCAAGTGAGAGACTTAATGGCTTTGATCACGGAATCGGGGGAAATGGAGCTGAGCTCCTCCAGCCATTGCCTCTACTGATGTCACATTGTCCCTCAGAACCAGCCTCATCTGAGTAAAATGAAAATCTTAAGGTATTTTAATAATTTATGATGATGATAATAATCCCAATTTTAAATAGTGTATATAGCCAAGAAAAGTAAAACCTTCACCTTTTTAACTCTCTCACCTGGAAATGAAAACCAAAATGCCTTGGCAAGACTAAAGTAGCATTCGTTTTCATTAACTTAAATATTTATATGAAGGGCCAGTGGATGCGTAGGGCTGGAGAGATGGCTCAGCAGTTAAGAGCACTACTGCTCTTGCAGAGGACCTGAGTCCAGTTCCCAGCACCCAGCACGGGCAGCTCACAGTTTCTTGCAATCCCCAGAAGCTCTGACACCCTCCTCTGACCGCCATAGGCACCCGTACTCACGTGCACAAACACACATGTACAAACATAAAATCCTTGGAGTAGGGGCTGGAGAGATGGGTCAGTGGTTAAGACAGGACCAGAGGTCCTGAGTTCAATTCCCGGCAACCATCTGGTAGCTTACAACCATCTGTGATGGGATCTTCTGGCATGCGGGCATATATGCAGATACAGCACCGCTGTATGAATTTAAAAATAAAGAAAATCTTTAAAGAAAAAACCCTTTGGAGTCAAAGAATATGTACGTGAGGGGTTTCTGCATTGGTATGTGTTGAAAGAGAAAAAAGAATTAATTTGTATTAGGTACCATAACATAAATGGAACCCTTCAAAGAACTGGATTTATTTTTCCAATTTTGGCTTGCTGTGTGTGTGTGTGTGTGTGTGTGTGTGTGTGTGTGTGTATGTGTATTGTATGAGTGAGTACATGTTTGTGTGTATGCAGGTGTTGAGCATGTATGAATGTATGTATGAATGTGAATGTGGAGGCCAAATGTAGTGTCCAGTGTCTTTCTCTATCATCGCCCACCTTATTTCTTTTTAAAGATTTATTCTCTCTTTCTTTTTTCCTCTCTGTTTCTGTGTGTGTCTCTCTCCATCTCTCTGTCTCTGCCTCTGTTTCTGTCTCTCTCTCTCTCTCTCTCTCTCTCTCTCTCTCTGTGTGTGTGTGTGTGTGTGTGTGTGTGTGTGTGTGTGTGTGTGTGCCTGCCTTGGTTAGTTTTTGACAACTTAACACAAACTACAGTCACCTTGGGAAAGAGACCCTCAGCTGTCGAATTGCCCAGATCAGATTGCCCTGAGGCCATGCCTGGGAGGTGCTTTCTAAAGTTCTGTCCTGGAGGTTCTGATGTTTTGATTTAATCGGAAATCTGCATGTCCTAAAGGTCCTTGTCCGAAATTGATTTTTGATAGATCAATAAAGATGCCAACAGCCAATGTCTGGGCCCGGGCGGGAACCTTAGAGTTGTGCTGGCGAGGAAGCAAAGAGGAATGGGGCAGAATCACATGACTCAGGGGAGGAGGATGGGACACAGGAACTGCAGGAGACAAAGCCCACCAGCCATGCCAGATTTCGGGGAAGTGACCAGTGGGCCAGGGGTAGCAAAAGAAGGTTTAGAAGTGCCCAGCCTTTGAGATAACCAAGGCATTTTAAAAATAAGCTAAGGTGTGTGTGTCTTTCATTTGTGGATCCAAAGATAACTCCTAGGTGGGTGCGCAAGTTCTGTCCTCCAGGAGCCAGAGTGGTGTAGTAAACACCGCTACAGTCCTGGCTGATGTGGGAGGGCTCAGTCCACTGTGGGCGCTGCCATCCCTGGGCAGGTGGGCCTGAGCCATGCAAAAAAAAAGGAGCTGAGCCAACCAAGGCATCAAGGCAGTCAGCTGCCTTCCTTCACGGTCTCTGGTCTCCAACCTGCCTTCAGGTTCCTATCTTGAGTCCCAGTAATGATGGTCTAAAACCTGTGAGCTAAAATAATCCCTTTCCTACGCCACCTTAATTTTGATCCAGGTTTTATCATGGCTATAGAAACTTTATTTGCTGCATCCAAGAGGCAGAGGCAGGTAGATCTTTGAATTGGGGGCCAGCCTGGTCTACAGAATTCCAGGATGGCCAGGGCTACACAGAGAAATCCTGTCTCAAACCCTTCCCCCAACCCAAACCCTAAAAGAAAGAAAGAAAGAAAGGAAAAAGGAAAGAAAGAAGGAAAGAAAGAAAAGAAAACTAAGACACAGACACAGACACACACAGACACACACAGACACACACACACACACACACACACACACACACACACACACACACACACGGGTGCTGGCACCTGAGGAAGAAGGTGTTGAATCCTCTGAGGTTGGAATTACAGGCGACAGAAAACCAGAAAACCACATTTGGAACCAAAATCTGGTCCTCTGCAAAAGCAGCCAGCACTCTTAACCATTGATCCATCTCTCCAGCTCCTCCACCATAGTTTTTGAAGCAGGGCCACTCAAGAAACCTGGAACTCACTGATTCAACAAGACTAGCTGGCTGTTTGCTCCAGGCATTGGCTGCCTCAGTATTTCAAGCAGTAGAATTACAGGCGCTTGCCGCCACCCATGACATTAGACACGAGTGCGAAGGATACAGACTCAGGTTCTCCTGTTTGTATAATGAGCTTTTTTACTGGGCCACCTCTGCAACCCCGTTTGGGGGTGTGTGGTTGTTTGAGATGAAGTCTAACATAGCAGAATTGACCTTGAACTTTTTATATAGCTGAGACTCTGACCTTGAACTCGTGATTCTCCTGCCTCTGAGTGCCAGGATAGCATGGGCATGCGCACCGTGCTTGGCTTTTTCTGGAATGTTAAAGGATGGCATACACTGCAACTTCTTCCCAGTATAATAAGTAAACACCCAGGCTGAAGCAGTCTGGGCTCTGGACTGTTTGCTCTCCCAGAGGATAGGGATTTGATTCCCAGCACCTGAATGGCAGTTCACAAACTACCTGTAATTTCAGTTCCAGGGGAAATCTGACGCCTTCTTCTAGCCTCCTCCGGTACTGCATGCAACTAATGCACAGACAAGCATGCAAGCAAGACACCCATACGAATAAAATAAAAGATCTTGAAAACAAGGCAGAAAGGGATAAAAGACACCAGACATCTACCCTGACTCTGAATACAGGCATGTGCACAAACATACATTATATGTATTATGGGCATACACATACACAAACGTGCATACACACTCATGAACACACACACAGAAAGAAGGGAGAGAGGAGGGGCTGGGGATTTAGCTCAGTGGTAGAGCGCTTGCCTAGCAAGCCCAAGGCCCTGGGTTCGGTCCCCAGCTCCGAAAAAAAAAAAAAAAAGAAAAAAAAAAAAGAAGGGAGAGAGGGAGGGGAGCTGGAGTATTAGACAAATCCTGTGGCCCCTGCTTCCTTACTGCTATCGATTTAGACACAGACACCTAACATTGTTTCAGTTTCTTTTCTGTTCCTTAAGGTCAAACCACACACTTTATCTCTGAGTACCAGCTTAGGCACGAATGAAAACATGACTGTAGAGATTGAGGAGATTGCTGTGCAAGCATGAGGAACTGAGTTCTAATCCCTGGCATCCACACAAAAGCCTAGTGGTGGCACTGGAGGGGGAAGAGGCAATGGGATCCTAGAGAGCTGCCAATCTAACTGAAACAGCGAGTGCCAGGTTCAATAAGAGACTTATCTAGGAGGAGGAGGAGGTGGGAGGGGGAGGAGGGGAGGGAGAAGGAAAGAGGGGAAGGGGGAGGGGAGGGGGAGGAGCGAGAGGGGGGAGGGGGAGAGTGATAAGGAGATATACAAAGCCAACCTCTGTCCTCCACAGGAGCACAGAGAGACAATCATATGTATGTATACACGCACACACGCGCACATGCGCACACACACAGCGGGTGCACGAACACGCACACAACTCTATAGGAATATACCCGGCAAGGGGGAACAGTTTGTCTCTCATCTGAAAAGGAAACTTGAGGTACAAAGGAGCCAAGCAGTTCCATTTCTGAACACAGTGCTGCCCAATGACCCAACACCAACTTCTCCTAACGCTTAGGCCAGTGACCTAAGGGTATTTCATGCCAAAAGTCAGAGTCGAGTGCACAAAGTTCCCTTCAAATTTTCCAGGCTGTATAAAGAAATAACTTTTCTGGGGGGGGGGGTCCTCTTGTCTTTTGAAACTTTTAATTTTGTTCTCAGTGCATGCTCTCCACTCTGGAGCAAGAGCAATAAAATTAACTACCCAAGACTATTAGAACGGTGCTAAAATGTATGAAAGACAGGGCTGGAGAGGTGGCTCTGTTGTTAAAAGCACTTACTGTAGTCAGGGAAGACCTGAGTTAGGTTTCTAGCACCGATTCTGGGCAACTGACCTTCTATAACTCTCGCTCCAGGGCACTTCCTTCTGACTCCCACAACCACCTGTACTTTGGTATACACCCACGAGTGTGCTCCAGCACACACACACACTTTTTTTAATATGAAAAAACTTAGCGAATGACAGAAATGGCGAAACAACACAGACACTGGCTTGAAGAAGCTCCCCGCGACCAAGAACAATCTCAGCATCAAAGTAAACAATGACGAGACTGGAAAGCGGTTCACCGGGTAAAGGCCCTTACCATCAAGCCTGAAATGGATCCTAAGACCCTTATGGTGGGAGGAGAGAACTGAGTCCTATGGCTCTTCCTCTGATCTTCACACGTGTGCCATGGCAAACACACACACACACACACACACACACACACACACACACACACACACACACACCGAGAGAGAGAGAGAGAGAGAGAGAGAGAGAGAGAGAGAGAGAGAGAGAGAGAGACGTTAGCCTTTTAAATTGAAAAAAAAAGTTGAAGGTCAAGAGTGGTGGAACGTGCCTTTAATGGTTTTAAAGTTGGGAGGCAGAGGCAGGTGGATATCTGAGTTTGAGGCCAGCAGGTCTAACCTAGCGAGTTAGTTGGACTTGGCAGAGTGCTTGCCTAGAATTTATGAACACCTGAGTTCAGTCTCCAGCAACCACCCGTGGAAATAAAAGGAAAATAAAATCACGGTCCTGTTTTCCAGCCAAATTTATCAGATCTCTTAATCTATGGAGCGTTCAGGAAGACAGGGAGAAATAAAGCGGATTAGAGCCTGACTCTTCCACCCTTTTCAGCAGGCTCAGCTTTGCGTTTTTTCTTTTGGTCCTCCTCAGCTTCCATCCTAGGCCCACCTTTCAGACTCCCGGAACTGGCGGAGTTTCCTGGGCTTCTGCGCAGCTGTTCCCGGTCGCCGTGGAAACCGATCAGCCAATCAGAGTGTGTGACCCATACTGGCAGACGCGGCAGGGAGCTTAGCGCGCTTTGGCGGTGGGCTTCTGCCGGTTCTTGTTAACGGACAGCGATGCTGAAGGCTAAGATCCTCTTCGTGGGTCCTTGCGAGGTGAGCCAGGGTTCAGGGGCTCCCTAGAACTGGGGTTGTTCCCTGGAGGTGCAGCTTGGTGCCAGCTGAGGGCGGCAGCTCACGCTCCTGACCAGCGGAGCTGCCAGGCCTTTATCCAGTTCACCCCATCCAAGTAGTAGTACCCAGTCTTAAGGCCAGCGGGAATGAGGGGCGCCTCATGACACCCCCTCGGAACCTTCCCTGCAAAAGGAATATGTCTATGGGATTAGAAAACTAGATTGTTTTCAATATAGGGACTTGGAGCAAGTGGCTATTGATATGAGGGAATCACTATATGTGTGATTCACACTATACACCAAGTTAAAGTTCAGATGGGCCAAAACTAAGCGTACACATAAATTAACTGTAGAAGGAAGCTGGGCGTAGCACCCCATGCCTGTAATAATACCAGGACTCAGGAGGCAGAGGGAGGAGTATGATCACAAGTTTAAGGCCAACCTGAGCTACATACTGAGTTCTGGGACTGCCTGGGCTGCAATGTGAGAGGTCTCGAATAACAAAATTAGATAGATAGATAGATAGATAGATAGATAGATAGATAGATAGATAGAAGATTAATTCGTGAATCACCCAGATGGTTTGTTAAAGTTCAAATCCATGGGTCCCAGCTCAGAAGATTAGCTTATGTTAGGTTTTGATATTTGGTGACCATGTCTTGCTACATGGCTGGGACTGGCCTTGAATTCAAGATCCACCTACTTCAGCCTCCCAAGTACTGGGACCATAGGCTGTGTCACCATGCCCTGAACACCCTAGTTATGGTTCCTAAGTAGGTTGGGAAGAATGTATGCATTCAGATTTTGTACACAGAAACTCTTAATAATACTTTTAATTAAAAAAGTATTTTAATAAAAACTTTTCATCTGAGGTTGGCCCATGGACCAAACATGAGAACGTCTCATTCATAAGTGACTATAGGGCAAAGATATATTTTTAATCTTAAATTAGGAGGCTGGGGATGTAGCTGGATGGTAGAATGTTTGCCTGGCACACAGGAATCCCTGGGTTCAATCCTCTTCACCACATAAAACCTTCATGGTAACACCTACCTCAGTTCCAGTGTTTGGAAGGTAGAGACAGTTCAAGGCCACACCCCCTGCTACAACAGTAAGTCTGAAGCCAGTCTGGGATACGTGAAACCTGTCAGAGAAATTTCTAATCTTGATCTGGAGAAGTCACTAAGTATGCATAGAAGCAAAGGATTGTGCAGGGTTATCACCTCAGCGTACAAGACACTCAGGCAGGAGGTTGCCACAAGTTTGAGGCCAGTGTGAACCATGTAGTGGTTTTGAGGCTAGCCTGGGGCAGGGACGAGAAGAAAGCTGAAAAGAAACAAGGGACTGAGGTGTTGGGGATTTAGCTCAGTGGTTAAGAGCACCGACTGCGGGGTTGGGGATTTGGCTCAGTGGTAGAGCGCTTACCTAGGAAGCGCAAGGTCCTGGGTTCGGTCCCCAGCCCGGAAAAAAAATAAAATAAAATAAGAGCACCGACTGCTCTTCCAGAGTCCCGAGTTCAATTCCCAGCAACCACATGGTGGCTCACAACCATCTGCAATGGGATCTGATGCCCTCTTCTGGTGTCTGAAGACAGCTACAGTGTACTTATATAATAAATAAATCTTGAAAAGAAAAGAAGGAAGGAAGGAAGAAAGAAAGAAAGAAAGAAAGAAAGAAAGAAAGAAAGAAAGAAAGGAGGGGCTGGAAAGATAGCCTGGTTATTAAGAACACATACTGCTCTCACAGGGAGATCTGAGTTTGGTTTGTGGCACCCATGCTAGTCATGCTAGCTACCTGTAGGTTCTAGTGCCAGGAGACAGACACCTCTGGCCTCTGTGGGCACAGGCACTCAACATGCACAGACCCAACCACAGACTTGACATAATGGTGCGTGCATATAGTTCCAGCACTGAGGAGGCAGGGACAGGTAAATCTTAATTAAGGCTCAGCCTCATGGACGGTGAGTTACAGGCCAGCCGGGCTACATAGTGAAACGTTGTATGCAATAAAATAAGACCTGGAGAGTGTGGTTGAGTTTGGAGGAAGTTTGCAGAATATGTCACAAATCTAGGGCTGGTGATCACACGTACTTTCATCACTTTCAAGGCTGAGGCAGGAGTAGTGACAGCTGGTGCCCAGCCTGAGCTCCATAGCAAGTCCTTACCTCAGCGCAAGCAGTTGAGAGGACAGTATAACTGTCGAAAGGTCTGTGCTTTGCCCCTGGTTTCTCAGGATCTCATATAGCTTAGAATGACCTTGAACTTCTGATCCTCCTGCCTCTTCTCAACCTCTCCGCCCTTTCTTTCCCTTTTATCCTACACCTCATCCCTTTCTTCTGTCCTATAGAGTTTTACCAGGGCTCACTCAGGCTTAAGAGATTGCCTTCTGAGGAGAGAGGACCTTTGATTTATATCCAGGCATACACAGTATCCAGGCATACACAGGACGGTGCAAATACATAGAGAAGATCTGAAAAGCAGGTCATAGCTCTGAGGAGGGAGTGAGTGGGTGGGAGGATGGATGGGTGAGTGGGTGCTTGAGAAGATGGGAAAAGGATGGTGATGGGTGGATGGAGTAATTGAGTAGATAATGGGTAGGTGGATGGATGGATGATGGATGGATGGATAGATGATGGCTGGATGGATGGATGTGAGTAGTTGAGTAGATATATGGATGGTGGATGGATGGATGGATGGATGATGAAGGTTAGATGATGGTGGAATGGGTGGGTGGATGGATGGGCATGACTGGGTGGTTGAGTAGATATGTGGATGAATGGGGGATGAGTGGGTGGTTGAATTGATAGATGGATGAGTAGAAACATGGTTTGGGTGAGGCTCTGAAAGGCTATCTTACTGTCCTGTTGACTTTTTATGGGATATATGATTACTAACATAAGGAGAAATGGGTTGCTGACTTGTGACCCAGCCAACCAAGAGACAAACACCTGGGTCTCACCATTGACCTTGATCCTCCTCGTGATGTCATATTGGTAACAGACTGACTGGCTGATGCTGTGGAGAGAAGCAGGGGAGGGTGGTGGGACACACACTTACCTGGAGTGCTGGCGTTGTTTGGATTCTGGTTTCCTGTTCTCAGATAACTGAGTACCAGACAGGCTGTAAGGAAAGGCATGCTGGGTCCCAGCCCAAGCTGTCCCATTGTGCTAGGGCAAGAGAGAGAGCTCTCTGTCCTTGGGATCTCAAGGCTCATGGCCACTATTTCACCACACCTAGCAGTCTCAGCTAACGTGGACTTACCTTCTTGCTACCTAGGGCTAGGGTTACAGGTGTGTGCCAGCATGCAGGGTAGGTGAGGCCTCCTGTGTGGTTTCTCTCTTGGCTCTATTTGCTCTTGATTTTACAGAGTGGCAAAACAGTGCTCGCCAACTTTCTGACTGAATCTTCAGACATCACTGAATACAACCCAACACAAGGTGTGAGGTGAGCCTGCTCCATATGAGTCTCTGAAGCAGCTGTGAAGCGTCATTTACTCACTCCCTTGGGTGCTGGGCATATTCCAAAGCCACTTCCTAATCAGGGGGCCTGCTGTGCTGTTTGTTTTCAGGATCCTAGAGTTTGAGAACCCACATGTCACCAGCAACAACAAAGGCACAGGCTGCGAATTTGAGCTCTGGGACTGTGGTGGCGACTCCAAGTAAGTTTCCTTTCACATAGCTCCACTTGGACAGGTGACTGAAAAAAAGCAGGGTCAGGGTTGGGTGACTCAGTGGTAGAGCCCCTGCCCAGAATCCCCCAGTGAGGGGCTGGGGGCGTGGCTCAGTGGTAGAGCCCCTGCCCAGAATCCCCCAGTGAGGGGCTGGGGGCGTGGCTCAGTGGTAGAGCACCTGCCTAGAATCCCCCAGTGAGGAGCTGGGGGTGGGGCTCAGTGGTAGAGCCCCTGCCTAGAATCCCCCAGTGAGGGGCTGGGGGAGTGGCTCAGTAGTAGAGCACCTGTCTAGAATCCCCCAGTGAGGGGCTGGGGGTGGGGCTCAGTGGTAGAGCACCTGCCTAGAATCCCCCAGTGAGGGGCTGGGAGTGGGGCTCAGTGGTAGAGCCCCTGCCTAGAATCCCCCAGTGAGGGGCTGGGAGTGGGGCTCAGTGGTAGAGCCCCTGCCTAGAATCCCCCAGTTAGGGGCTGGGAGTGGAGCTCAGTGGTAGAGCCCCTGCTTAGAATCCCCCAGTGAGGGACTGGGGGGCGTGGCTCAGTGGTAGAGCACCTGCCTAGAATCCCCAGGGAGGGGCTGGGGGCGTGGCTCAGTGGTAGAGCACTTGTACTGTATGTGTAAAGCCCCTAGTGCTATAGTAATAATAACAACAACAATAATAATAATGAACACTGAGAAGCGAGGACACCTGCCCTACAGCTCTCCTGACTTCCTTACCACATGTCAGGTTTGAGTCCTGCTGGCCAGCCCTGATGAAGGATGCTCACGGAGTGGTGATTGTCTTCAATGCTGATATCCCAAGCCACCTAAAGGAAATTGAAATGTGGTATTCCTGTTTTGTCCAGCAACAGTTCCTCCAAGACAGTCACTGCATGCTTGTGGCCCACCACAAACCGGGGTCTGGAGGAGACAAGAGCAACCTGGCTTTGTGTAAGCACCCTGGACTTTCTTCTCTTACTTTGGTCTTCAGTGTTTGAAGCCTGTGTGTGTGTGTGTGTGTGTGTGTGTGTGTGTGTCTGCCTGAATGTATGTATTTATACCTCTTGTGTACAGGTGTTCATAGAGGCATGAATTAGTAGTAAAGTACTTGCCTAGAATCCCCTGTGAGGCGCTGGGGGCGTGGCTCAGTGGTACAGCCCCTGCCTAGAATCCCCTGTGAGGGGCTGGGGGCGTGGCTCAGTGGTAGAGCCCCTGCCTAGAATCCCCCAGTGAGGGGCTGGGGGCGTGGCTCAGTGGTAGAGCCCCTGTCTAGAATCCCCCAGTGAGGGGCTGGGGGCGTGGCTCAGTGGTAGAGCCCCTGCCTAGAATCCCCCAGGGAGGGGCTGGGGGCGTGGCTCAGTGGTAGAGCCCCTGCCTAGAATCCCCCAGTGAGGGGATGGGGGCGTGGCTCAGTGGTAGAGCCCCTGTCTAGAATCCCCCAGTGAGGGGCTGGGGGCGTGGCTCAGTGGTAGAGCCCCTGCCTAGAATCCCCCAGTGAGGGGCTGGGGGCGTGGCTCAGTGGTAGAGCCCCTGCCTAGAATCCCCCAGGGAGGGGCTGGGGGCGTGGCTCAGTGGTAGAGCCCCTGCCTAGAATCCCCCAGTGAGGGGATGAGGGCGTGGCTCAGTGGTAGAGCCCCTGTCTAGAATCCCCTGTGAGGGGCTGGGGGCGTGGCTCAGTGGTAGAGACCCTGTCTAGAATCCCCTATGAGGGGCTGGGGGCGTGGCTCAGTGGTAGAGCCCGCCTAGAATCCCCTGTGAGGGGCTGGGGGCGTGGCTCAGTGGGAGAGTCCCTGCCTAGAATCCCTGAGTGATATGGCAGGATACAGCTCTGTGACAGAGCACTTGTCCAATATGCAGAAGCTTTGGGTTCCTTCTCTAGCACCACACACACAAAAGTCAAAAACAAGGACCTGCCAGTGCCTGCTTTGGTATTTTTCCTATTGCAGAGGGCAGGGTTGTTCGTTTATTTGTTTGTTTGTTTAGGGGGCAGGTCTTTTTGTTTTCTTTTTTTTCGGAGCTGGGGACCAAACCCAGGGCCTTGCCCTTGCTAGGCAAGTGCTCTACCACTGAGCTAAATCCCCAACCCCTTTTGTTTGGGTTTTTGTTTGTTTGTTTGTTTTTTGAGACAGAGATTCCCTGTAGCCATGACTGTCCTGAAACTCATTTTGTAGACTAGATCGCCCTCAAACTCAGAGGTCCACCTGCCTGCTTCCTGATTTCTGGGATTAAAGGTGTGCACCACCACCACCACCCACCTAAGGGGCAGTTTCTTAAAACCATTTTTGTCAAGCAGGTTAAGACTTGAGAAGTTTAGCACATTCCTGCACATGTGTCTAGCGCGTGTGTCTAACCTCCTCAGCGCTGGAGAGACTAAGCAGGAGGACCAAGAGTTCTAGGCCTGGGGCACTTTGGGAGTCCTGCAAGGGGAGGAGGGAGAAAAGGAGAGAGAGGAGCAGCAAAGCGGTGTTCCAGAAGCCTGGCTTGTCAAAGCTAGAAAGTGTTCTTTGTTCGCTCTTGAAGCCTAATTAGCCTCATTTCCCCTTTGGAGCTCCCCCCTTGAACAAGTTGAAGCTGGTGCACTCAAATCTGGAGGAAGACCCCGAGGAGGTCCGGGTGGAGTTCATCAAGTATTTAAAAAGCATCATCAACTCCATGTCGGAGAGCAGAGACCGTGAGGAGATGCTCATCATCACCTAATGTCCCTGTGCCGCTGCCTCCCAAAGGACGCTGACCCCCCAGACAGAGCTGACGTCCCGCCCAGCCGCTGACAAGCCCTTCTCCTATGGCTGCAGTTCCTTATCTGCTAAGGGTCCAGGAAGAGTCAGGCATGGTGGCACACGCCTGTGATCCTAGCTCTGGAGAGGCTGAGGTAGGAGGAAGGTTGAGAGTTCAAGGCCAGCCTGGGCTACATAGAGAGCCCTTATCTCATCCCATCTGCAGAAGCCACCCTGCTTGCCTGTCTCAGCTGTCCTTCATAAACATATCCTTCCACCAGCCCTAGTACTGTATTTTCAGGTTGAGCTATTTACTGGTGATTAATGGGATGAAGTGGCCCAAAGCAGATTGATGGCGTGATCTCTGGGGTCCCCAAGTGCAGAAAGGGAACACGTGCTGTCAGAGAGTCAACAATGGGGACAGTGAGATGGTTCACTTGCTGCCAAGCCTGACAACCCAAACCCAATGCCCAGAACCCACTTAAAGGCGGAAGGAGAGATCCGACCCCACAGAGTAATCCTCTGACCTGGAGAGAAGGATCTGTGGGCAAGAGCTCATGCTGAGGTCCTGGGTTCAGACTCCTGCACCCACACTGGGCAGCTATGATTGTAACTCTAGTTCCAGGAGAGCCAAAGCCTTCCTCTGGTCCCGGGGCACCTCCCCACATACAGCACATGCTCACACAGACTGCGTTAGACACATTTCTGTTGCTATAATAAACACCCTGATAAGACAACTCAGAGAAGACTTTATTAGGCTTACAGTTTCAGAGAGGCAGTGTCCATCAAGACAGGGAGGTGTGGCAGCAAGAGGAAACGAGGCTCATCCCGAACTACAGATGCATGCTGACATGACTCCTCAAACAAGGTCACACCTTTTTTTTTTTTTTTTTTTTTTTTTGGTTCTTTTTTTCGGAGCTGGGGACCGAACCCAGGGCCTTGCGCTTCCTAGGCAAGCTCTCTACCACTGAGCTAAATCCCCAACCCCAAGGTCACACCTCTTAAACCTCCTGAACTGTGTCATCAATCAGGAGCCCAAGGCTATAAGGGACAACTCATTCACACAACACACAAACACAATAAACATAAATCAATCTTATTTAAAAAAATCAATACAAAATGTCTTTAAAAAGGAATACAAGGGGCTAGGAGATGGCTGCGTTGGTAGAGCACGTGGCTTGCAAGCACGAGGACCTGAGTTCAGTCCCCAGACCCATGAAAAAGCTGGGCATTGTGGCATGTCCTTACAATCCCACCACTGGGCAGGGCAGAGACAGGCAGATCCTGGGGGCCTGCTGGCCAGCCAGCGTATGCTGTTCGGTGAGCTTCTAGCCCATGGAAGATCTTTTCTCAGACATAAAAATGTGGTCTGGTGAGAGGGATCAGTGATCAGTCTATTGGCCACACAAGCTTGAGCACTGGATTCAGAGTCCGGAACTCATGTCAGGCAATATGGCGGCTGTCTGTAATCCCAATATGAGAGAAGCAAAGACACAATCCCCAGGGCAGGCTGGCTGCCTAGACGAGCTGGAATAGACCAGCTCTGGGATCAGGTAGAGACCTTGACTTAATAAATGAAGTGGGCCCCTGAAGGCAGGCACAGACACATAGGAAATAGATGTGTCTGAATGACCAACTACCAAGGCTGTCTCCTCTGGCCTCCACATGCGTGCACACACATGCACTCACATACAAAAGGACACTGGTTATCTTGGCACATGCTTGTACTCACAGCTGCCAGGACATGAGAGCTGGAGAATCATGTTACCTTCAACTTTATAGCAATTTCAAGGCTAACCTGGGCTACATGAGACCCTGGAAGTCTCTAACCAAAAGAAATAGGATCTATGAGATCCACGGTGACAGAGGTTCCAAGATTGGGCTCAGCATTCCCTGCAGTTACCATTCCTGTAACTCGATGGAAATGACTAACAGTAACAAGCAAGACTAGTAAGGTGGCTGCGCAGGTGAAGGTGTGTGCAAACGTGACGGACTGAGTGGCAGGGGAGCTCACTCCTGCAGACTGTTCTCTGACCCCCACACACACCCCTCAGCATGCTCACAAGTATGCACAGAGACACACAGAAAATAAAAACAAATTAAGCAAGAACTCCACCTCTATCTCTTGTCTCATTCTGAGACTACTTGATATGAAGGTCAGAATTCCGAAGTTGACACCTACTGGGTCCAAATCAAAGCACCA
This sequence comes from Rattus norvegicus, assembly GCF_021556685.1. NCBI lineage: Eukaryota > Metazoa > Chordata > Mammalia > Rodentia > Muridae > Rattus > Rattus norvegicus. The sequence goes on along the minus strand of NC_141545.1, from coordinate 26,763,696 downwards.
CCAGCGCCATACTCACTCTGGAGGAGCCAAGGGAGTTGTTTGGTTTTGTTCTTTCGGGGAGGAAGGGATGAGATAGATCTCACTCTGTAACCCTGGCTGGCCTAGAACTCACTTTGTAGACCTGTAAGCGAAGGGTCCGGGGGTTACCTGGAAGAGAATGGGGGACAAGAGACACGAAGAAGGACGCCAAGACAAGAGTCTGATCAAGGCGACAATTTTATTTTTCCCCAAGGCTGGATTTATACCATAACAGGGGTAACAGAGGGAGGGGGGAAGTAAGAAACATTTATGCAGGCCGAGGACACAATATTCATGTGGTCAGGGAATCAGCTGATGTTGACAGGATGTCAGAAAGGTCACAGGTTTGTCATATCTGTTAGCAGGATGTTGGTTTTTTCAGAAAGGTTTACAGGTCATCGCATTGGGTATCTTGACGTATCATATTATTATTCATCTTGACCAGCAGATTTGTATAAGTCTTCTGCAGCTGGCTGGGGATTTTCCATGAACCTAGTCATACTTAATTCTAACCACAATAACATCAAAATGGAAAAAAGGAAAAGCTCTTGGTGCTCTGAAATGAAAAGCCCTACCCATCCTGCTCTTGGTTCATTCCAGTCCAGGCTATCTATCTATCTATCTATCTATCTATCTATCTATCTATCTATCTATCTATCTATCTATCTATCTATCTATCTATCCATCCATCCATCCAAGTTCGGTGTAGCTCAAACTCCCTATGTAGCAGAGGATAACCTTGAATCCCCAATCCTTCTGCCTCCACTTCTCACTGGCAGCCACTACCACCCCCCATTTCTTAGCCAAGTGCTCTACCTACAGAGCTATGGGCCTCTATCTGGTTCTTTTTTTTTTTTTTTTTTTTTTTTTTTTTTTCAGAGCTGGGGACCGAACCCAGGGCCTTGCGATTGCTAGGCAAGCGCTCTACCACTGAGCTAAATCCCCAACCCCCTCTATCTGGTTCTTTATACAGACTTTGAAAACATGCCTCTTGTTTCCAAAGCCTCGGTGTGGACTTTTTCTTCAGCCCAGGTCTACTTAGATCCTAGATTCTCAACCTATGAGTCAAAATGAACCTCACCTTCTACATCTATAATCATACCAGAGTTTTGTGTTAAGTTTCTACTGTTTCAACTACACATCAAGAATACATATTTTTTGGGAGCTGGGAAGACGGCTCAGTCAATACAGCACCCGCTGTGAGAGCCTGAGGACCGGAGTTCAGATTCACAGCCTCATTGTACAGCAGCCTGGCATGATGGTGGCTGGTGGCACCTGCAGTTTCAGAAATGGACAGATCCCTACCACCTGCTGGTAGCCGATTAGCCAAACTGATGAATTTCATTAAATATGAGTTTTAAAAGAGATGGCTTAGTAGTAAAGTGCTTGGGGAGCAGAGTTTGGATTCCCAACACACACAAAAGCCATGCACCGAGGGACTCCTTGGGGTTGGGGGCAGAGACAGGAGAATCTCAGTGGCTTGCTGGCCAGCCAGTTTAGCAAATCGGTAAGCTAAAGATTCGGTAAGGAACTGTATTTCAAAACTATAGATGGGAGAGTGATTTAGGAAGGCTGGTGGTATGGATCTCTGGACTGTACACACACACACAGGCCAGAAGAGGGCATCTGATGCCATGGACTAGCCAGCAGATTATAGAACAAAGGGTACCAGTCATCCAAACTTCAGCCTTGCCCCTCTGGTCAGGTGATTGGCATTGTCTGGGGATCCCAGTCTCCTTTACATATTTTTTTGGTTTTTTTTTGTTTTGTTTTTTCTTTTTTCTTTTTGGTTCTTTTTTTCGGAGCTGGGGACCGAACCCAGGGCCTTGCGCTTGCTAGAGCGCTCTACCACTGAGCTAAATCCCCAACCTCCCCAGTCTCCTTAATTACCATCTCTCAGTGTGTAGCAGGAGATTCTCATACCCAGCCCTTGCATTCCACTTGTGTCCTGGAGTGAACATCTTGTTGAAGGTTAACTTAGAACAAACAAGCCGTTAGTAGTTTTTAAGATTTCTTCCTACCGAGGCGCTTACGTATAGGTTATGCTGTACCACGTAATAACCATAGGTTCCTTTGGTCCACTTTATTAAAGTTCCACTTAGGAAATGCAGTGTCTGAAACAGCTCCAAGGCTGTTATAAAGGGACTTTATCCGTACTATTTACCCTAAGTACTTATAAGGCAAATTCTGTGTTTGAATGGTCAAAATACAAGAGGAAGAATTTCTCCCCTTAAAGGTTTGGCTAGTAATCAGTGCACTACGTTTCCCATAGTTCCTGGGACAGCTTCTCTTGCATTTCCTAGATGGCTGTATGCCCTTTGCTCTGGCCTTGAGCATCGGTGGGAATTAACAGCAGCACCATACCCGTCAGCATTGTTTAAGTCAAAGATCGTATTCTGTTCTTTATCGTTCCCTTAATCTGGCTTCTGCTCCTTCACTCGCTGGCTTCTGGAGCCCAAATAATCTGAGAACGGTTACTGCTGCTACTCGGCAAAGCAGGAAGCTGTGCCTACCGAAGCACTCTGGGAGTTGTAGTTCTGGTTCCCTTACAGGCACCGGCTTGTCTTGCTCTGCCTCCTCCCACACCAGAAGTGAGCATAAAGTGGTGTTTAGCGCGTAGGCAGGATGAAAGCTGTGAGGGTTAGCAACAGATCTGCGTATGATCTTGCTGATCACCAGCCACCACCACCGCGGAGCCAATGAATTTTCTGTCGCGAGCCCAGCCGCCCGGCTGGCAGGCTAACGGACTTGCCGCTGAGAGTTCTGGGAAATGTAGTTAGGCACGAGCAAGCTACCGTTAGTTGCCGGACTGTGGCGGGAACCGTGGCTCCGCAGGTGTTCGCGGCTCGAATCAGCCTGAGGATTTTCAGCCGGGTAATTAGGACCAGACCCGGGATTGGATGCTGGGCGTAGCGTAGGACACCTCTCCAGTACTGAAACCCCCGGTGATGTGCCTCTGGGTTAACCGTCTAGGTTCCTTCATTTTGTCCGGAATAGCAGAATGAATCCTGGTGATCGGAGCGAATCTATAGAAGGGGCCGGATTGGAGCAATCAAATGCTGTCCATGGGGTGGGAGAATGACTCAGGGGTTAGAGAGCTTGTGCAATCTTGAGAAACTGCTCGAATCCCCAGGAACACCTCCCTCCCTACAAAAAAGGGGGCGCAGACACACAACAACTTGCGAGGATCGCTAGAGCGGCCGGCCTAGCCTACCTTCAAGTTCAGAGACGTACCCTGACTCTAGGGAATGAAGTTGGGAGTAATAACTTCCTCTGGCTCCTACAGTTGGATAGAAGCTTACGCACATATGTTAGCATTCATACATCACATACAATAAATATTGATGGGTGCCGCCCAGCCATAGTCCTCCTGTATTAAAGAAGAGTGAACCGGGGTCAGAGAGAGCAGCTTCACTGCTTCCTAAAAGCAAACAAGCACAACACTCCAATACGTGAGAGATGTGTGCGTTGATTTTTTGTTTGGTTGGTTTTTATTTGTTTGTTTTGGTTAGTTGGTTTTTGTTTTGTTTTGTTTTGTTTTGTTTGCTTTGGGGATTTTTTTTTTGCTTTCTGTTTTTTTTGATTTTTTGATTTTTGCATCTGTATGGGGGGGAGGGCATGTAGTGGTCAGATAAAACTTTCTGGGTTCAGAAATTAATCCTTTCCTTTCGCCATGTGGGTCTGGAGGATTAAACTCAAGCAATCAAGCTTTGCAGTGATCAAATTCACCTGCTGAGCCATCTCACTACCTATCTTGGATGTAACCCTAGGCTGGCTTGGGACTTGTAGTCATCCTCCTGCCTCAGCTTCCCCCCAGTCCTGGGATTGCAGACTTTAGGAGGTCACGATTAATAAGTAAATAAATATATAGCAGGCCGGTTGCCTGTAATGCCAGTGCTCATGAGCAGAGACAGGAAGACCAAGGCTAATTTGAGGCTAGCCTGATCTACATAGCAAGATCCAGACCAGGCAGGACTACATAGTAAAACCTCGTCCCCTCCCACCACCAAAAAAAAAAAAAAAAAAAAAAAGAGTGGGGAGTGAAATGACTAATCCTGTGAAAGTGCTTGGCAGCCCGACGCCAGTCCCCAGGACCCACGTAACAAAGCAAGGAATAATGGACACACTAGTAACCCCATGTCTTGCTGGGGAAGTTGGCTGACCAGCCACCCCAGTCAAATCAGGGACCATGAATTACGATATCTAGAGAGCAGGTCTCACAAAACAAAGTGGACGGTGACTCTGGAAGGTCACCTAAGGTTGACGTCCTGCCACCACATGTACCTGCGCGTATATAAACACAAGCCAGTGTTTGTACATGGGTTCTACGTCTCCAGCTCAGCCATTTGACTGGACCATCCCAGCATGCCCCACACCCCACGCCCACACCCCATGCCCAGACCAAATTACTTCCTTTCCTATTTGCAAATGGCATTTCTTTTAAAGCTCTAGTTTCTCAAAGTATAATAAGTTTCGAATAATTTCAATTTAGATTGTCTGAGGGATAAGATAGGAAGGATTTTTCCTTTATGTCCCCACCTCAGCCCCTGTTCAGTGTAGGAGTTAAATCCAGGGAATTTCACATACAAAGCAAGTGTTCTAAACCTACTGCAGACCTGTCTTTGTTTATATAAGGCTATAATTTTTATTATTTACTAGTAGGTATTTGTAGTATATTAACATTTATTTAAAGATTTATTTATTTTATGTATGAGTACACTGTAACTGTCTTCAGACATTCAGACACACCAGAAGAGGGCATCGGATCTTATTACAGATGGTTGTGAGCCACCATGTGGTTGCTGGGATTTGAACTCAGGACCTCTGGAAGAGCAGTCAGGGCTCTTAACCTCTGAGTCATCTCTCCAGCCCCTATATTAATATTTCTTATGTAGCCAGAAAGCTGTTTTTTTTAAGATTTATTCATTTATTATATATAAGTACACTGTAGCTGTCTTCAGACACACCAGAAGAGAGCATCGGATCTCTTTACAGATGGTTGTGAGCCACCATGTGGTTGCTGGGAATTGAACTCAGGACCTCTGGAAGAGCAGTCAGTGCTCCTAACCACTGAGCCATCCCTCCAGCCCCAGAAAGCTGTTTTTTGGTTTGTTGTTTGGTTGGTTTTCTTTGTGTTTTGTTTTGTTGGACAGTGTTTCTCTATGTAACCCTGGCTGTCCTAGAACTCACTCTGTAGACCAGGCTGGCCTCAAACTCAGAGATCCACCTACCTTTCTTTACCTTCCAAGTATGTCCCAATTAAAGGCATGCGCCACCACTGCTGTGCTGCTTTGACTGAAGACCTGAGTTCAGATCCCAGCACCCCCCTTGGGTAGCTAGCAACCACTTAAAATTCTGTAGCCAGGGGATCTGGCACCCTCTTCTGGACTCCATGGGCACCTAAACACACATGCATGTGCTCACACAAACATACTCATAAAATAATGAAAAGGGAATATTCAATAAAAAAATACATTGTGGTGGGGGTGGGGGTGGGGAGCCCAGTGGCATACTCCTTATCCCAGAAGCAGAGGTGGGAAGATGCCACAAGTTCAAGATCAGCCTGAATAGCGTAGTAAGAACCAGGCCAGTAAAGGAAAGACATAAACAAAGCAACCAAAACACCAGAAGTAAACTGAGCATTGCAGTGCACACCTTCAATCCCAGCACTCAGGATGCAGAGGCAGGCAGATCTCTGAGTTCAAGGCCGGCCTGGTCTATGTTTGGATCTAACAAGAATTTAAAAGAGGAAGGATGGCTGGAGAGGTGGTGCTGTCAGAATGTTTGCCTGGTATACACAATGCTCTGCTCCATCCCCAGCACCACATACACTACGTGAGACGGTGCCTGCCTGTAATCCCAACACTTGCAAAGTGGAGGCAGGAGGATCCGGAGTTTAAGGTTATCCTTAGCTACATAGTGAGTTTGAGGTCATCCTGGGCTACAAAAGGCAAACATGGTCATAGGCCTATAATTCAAGGACTTGCCCAGCTAACTCATGAAAGAGGAGGATAAGGAGAAAGGGAGGGAGGGAAGAGGGCCAGGTATCCACCTGATGACCCTTGTTTCTTCTAGAGCTCTAAAGCTCTCCCATTCCTCATGGTCTACAGTTGAGGAAGCTTCTGGGACGTGCAGCACCTCTACAATGGAAACGAGATCTTCATCATCAGCTTCAGACGTGTTCTTGGAACCCTGGTAAGAGCAGGACCCACAGGAGCCTGTGCCCCCTTTACCTTGGGCTGAAAAGCAGTTGAACCCACCACCCTATCCAAACTGAGATCCAAACTATATGGAGCCTGGTGTGGTCCTCACACTCCTGAGGTGATCACCAGAGTATGGAGGCCCTCCCGTCTGTTATCTTTATGTGGCTGTGTCCTCTGTAACCCCTGAAGAGTTGCTTTAGGACCTCTATTAGGCTCTTCCTGGTTATCCTCAATGGCTTCCTAGCCAACCCTCATGCCACAGTGTGGCTCGGGGCAGGTGTCGAACCCTTGCTTCACAGAGCCTGGACTCAGTGTCCAGTGGGTGCCCTGTGTGCTAGCCAGGTCCTTTCTCAGGAATACACAGGAGAGCATTTTCCAGGGAGAGAGAGGAGTTGGGGGTTGGACACAGTAGACTCGAGCTGGGTTTGGGGGTTCACAGCTGTGACCCAGCACTTTGGGAGGCAGGTGTAAGGGTCAGTTTGACCTATACAGTGATTCTGTCTGCGACAAAGCTCGATGAGAGCAGCCGTAGCCACACCCTCTCAGGACCAACCAGTGGTTCAGCACATAATGAAGCCAGGACCCCTCTCCAGTACTGAAGCAGCATTTGTTCTACTAGTTGCTGGGTGTGTGGAAATCAACAGCTTCTCAATGACTTTACTGTCATTGACCAGCGCCACTCTCCACCTGCCCAGCCCAGTGATGCACAGCCACTAGCTAGAATCAGCCTCCGGTCCCTGTGCATAGTTGAACATGCTGGGGCAAGTTCTTGAACTTCTCTGAGCTTCTGTTTCTGTGTATATGAGTATCAAAATAACAGATGAGGATTGGGGGCATGGCTCAGTGGTAGAACCCCTGCCTAGAATCCCCAGTGAGGGGCTGGGGGCGTGGCTCAGTGGGAGAGCCCCTGCCTAGAATCCCCCAGTGAGGGGCTGGGGGCGTGGCTCAGTGGGAGAGCCCCTGCCTAGAATCCCCCAGTGAGGGGCTGGGGCGTGGCTCAGTGGTAGAGCCCCTGCCTAGAATCCCCCAGTGAGGGGTTGGGGGCGTGGCTCAGTGGTAGAGCCCCTGCCTAGCACACACAAAGCCTTGGGTTTGATCTCGATGCCCAGATAATATATTAAATTGGTAGGTTTAAAGGAACTTTGTAGATTACAGAGTGCTTAACACATGGAAGTTCTTTTTTATTATGATTTACATATGATTTTTTTTTCTGTTTTTTGTTTTTGAAACAGTTTCACTGTGTAGACTAGGTTGACCCAAAACTTGTAATAGTCTCACCTCATCTCCTGAAGTGTGGGGTCACACGTGTGAGTCGCGCACTCAGCTCCTTCCTATATATGATTAGTATTCGCTCTTTGCCCAGCAGAGCAGTATCAAGCCCAGCTTTCCTCTCTCTCTTGCCCTTGATCTCCCAACAGCTGACCCAGACCTCTCTACACCACAGTCACCAGAGTCCTTGCAAGCTTTCAGCAGCACTGCACCCTAGCTCTTCCCTCACTTCCTACCAGGACTCTGCCCTTGGGTGTCATTAATCAGCACCCCATCAGCAGCCTCCCCAGCGCGTGCCAGCCACACCTTCCACTCCGTGACCAGCAGAGCTCAAGTTTTCCCTCCCACACCCCTCACACCCACCTCCCCTCAGACCTCCCTCCATCCTCAACCCTGCTCCCCACCCACCCCCCACTAGCTGTGTGAGCTGTAGTTGGTGAGCTTTCCCTTGGATTTAATAGAAATCAAATGAGCCCAGAAAAGAAAAGGAAAATAAATTGTAATCTCACTGAGACTGCCATAGTTTATAACCTGCTTTTAACCCTCAGCTGGGTGGGGGGCAGCCTTGGTGTTAGCCCATAATTTGGGAGTATGAGGCAGGAGGATCAGGAGTTAGAAAGATAACTCAGTGGTTAAGAGTTCTTTTTTTTTTTTTTTTTTTTTGGTTCTTTTTTTCAGAGCTGGGGACCGAACCCAGGGCCTTGCGCTTCCTAGATAAGCGCTCTACCACTGAGCTAAATCCCCAGCCCCTGGTTAAGAGTTCTTATCATTCAGTCATGAGGACCAGAGTTAAGAGCCCAGCACCTACACAAGTGTCACTCATCCCTGCAACCCTAGCCCCAAGGAAGGGATCAGAGGCAGAGGGATGCTGGGACTTGTCCACTTCCAGCCCAGATGACATGATGCCCAGACCCTGCCTCTACACAGACACCAAGACACAGATGCACACAAATAGATAATTTTAAAAAACAGTCTGTTTCCAAAAAGGCTTGGTGATGGCACCTTTAATCCCAGCATGCAGAGGCAGAGGCAGGCAGATCTATGGGAGTTGAAGGCCAGCCTGGTCTACCTAGAGTAGTCCAGGCCAACCAGGGCTACACAGCGATACCTGGTTTCAAACAAAAACAAAACAAAAAAGGTGTCCACCTCTTGCTGTGGCTGTGGCTGTGGCTGTGGCTGTGGCATAGGATGGATGGATCACTAAATAACTAAGGGTAGAGCATTTATGTGCAAATCCATGGGTTCTGTCCCGTGTAGTTCATAAACCTGCAGTCCTATTGTTAGGAGTAGACCTCAGGGGTTGGGGATTTAGGTCAGTGGTAGAGCACTTGCCTAGCAAGCGCAAGGCCCTGAGTTCGGTCCCCAGCTCCGAAAAAAAAAGAAAAAAAAAAAAAAAAAGGAGTAGACCTCAGGAGCATCCTTGGTGCTGGGTGTGGTGGTGTACTTGGGAGGCAGAGGCAGGTGGATCTCTGAGTTTGAGTTGAGGCCAGCCTGATCTACATAGTGAGTTTCAGGATAGCCTTGGCTACTCAGAGAGAAACCCTGTCTTTAAAAAGAAAAAAAAAGGGGGTTGTGGATTTAGCTCAGTGGTAGAGCGCTTGCCTAGCAAGCGCAAGGCCCTGGGTTCGGTCCCCAGCTCCGAAAAAAAAAGAAAAAAAAAAAAGAAAAAGAAAAAAAAAGCATCCTTAGCTATACAGAGTTTGAGGATAGATAGATAGATAGATAGATAGATAGATAGATAGATAGATAGATAAATAAACCCACAAAAGCCCTGGTCCCTTAAGATTACCAACTTAGATCTCATCGTTGTACTGTATGCAGCAGGTCCTCTGGATCCCGGAGGACAAAGGCTTATTCATGAACCTTTTCATTGAGGTAACAGGACCACATTTGAATCTTCGATGTTTTTAAGAGTTCACCTCACCTTGGCAGTGGTCTGCAAGTTAATCCTGTGAAGCGACCTCACACAGCCCCTCTGGGGAAGTCTTGCGGCGCCCATGCCAAAGAAAGAACACCTCAGCATGTTCATCCACCTTCTGTTGGCCTCGGGAACTCCTGGAGGGAAAGCTAGCTCCAAGCAGGAAAGAAGAGGGAAGAACTCTGAAGGACACAGATCATCCCAGCCTACAGTCCAGGTGAGTCCCTTGTCCAGTCGGAAGAGCCATTGTGTGACGTGTGTGCATTAGAGGGTCTGACAGAGGCCTTCTGTGTAAGCATGCAGGTTCTGTTGGATGGCTTGCCTGCCACCAGACAGGAGACGCCCTTAGTAGTGCTGCTTGCTCCTCCACTGCCTGGGAGAGAGAACACTGAGCCATGAGTGTGAATTACTTCCTTCATCCCCAGAGCCAAAATCCCTGACAGGGCTGGCAGGATAGCTCAGTGGTTAAGAGCACTTCAGAGGACCCAAGTTTGATTTCCACACTAGCTAGTTTACAACCACATATAACTCCAGCTCCAAAGGACTGACGCCCTTTCCATGCCTTTGAGGTCACACACACAGAGAGAGAGAGAGAAAGAAAGAAAGAAAGAAAGAAAGAAAGAAAGAAAGAAAGAAAGAAAGAAAGAAAGAGAGTTTAAAGATATACTATCTGACAGAAAGCAGCCAACGAAAGGAAGAGTTTTTTCCAGCCTCGTGGTTTAGAGCAGCAGTTCTCAACCTGTGGGTCATGAACCCTTGGGTCAAATGACCCTTTCACAGGGGTCAACTAAGACCATCAAGAAACACAGATATTTAAGTTATGATCCATAACAGTAGCAAAATTACAGTTATGAAGTAGCGATGAGAATAACTTTATGGTCCAGGGTGAGTCAGCACACCACGAGGAACTGTTTTAAAGGTCATAGCACTAGGAAGGTTGAGAGCCACTGGCTCTGAGGCTTCAGCCCTTCATACCAGGAAGGACACAGCGGTGCTCACAGCAGCAGGAGTGTGTGGCAAAGACTTCTCACATAGTGGCAGATAAGGAAGGGACAGAATAGACGGGGACCAGATGTGAGGATAATCCTCGAAGGCCTGCCCAGAGTAACCTACTTCCACAGACTGGGCCCTTCCCACTAAAAACTCCACAGCTTTCAGTGTAGCACCACGAGGTGCTGGAGAGATAGATGGTTTGGCCGTGCAGAGCACTTCCTGCTCTTGCAGAGACCCTGAATTTGGTTTCTAGCACCCACTTTGAGCAGCTCACAGCCACTCTGATGCCCTCCTCTGGTTTTCTCAAACACCAGCACTCATGTGGCCTGCCTACCCACACACATAACATATAAAAATAGATCTAAAAACAGCAGCATAAGCCAGGGATGGCTCATTCAGAATGTGAGGACACCTCAGTAATTCCACAGAGTGTGGGAAGTCTTCTCCCCCTACTGCTCTCTGACCCGGGAGAAAACCACACCTGGGAGTAAGCCACAGGTGCTATCACGTGGAAATCCCACGTTGTGATCAGTCCCTGGAACACCCCACTCGGAGTCTGCAGTCTTCCAGGTTCATCATAGGCTTGACCCGAAGCTGCACCTATTCCACAGGAGGCTTTCAGAGAGAGACCATAGCCAGTGCTGGACGCGCAGAGCTGGGCGCTGTGCACTCTTGCAGTCCCAGCACATGGGAGACAGAGGAAGGTAGATCTCTGTGAGTTCAAGTGTGAGTGGCATAGTGTGACTCTGAAGGAAACGAAAGAGGAGGAGGAAGGGAGGAAGGAGGAGGAAGAAGGAGGAGGAGCAGAAGAAGGAGGAGGAGGAGGAGGAAGAGAGAGAAAAAGATTACTGGAAGCCAGGCATGATGGCATACACTTGTAATCACAGAACTCAAGACAACTGAAGTAGGAAGACCACAAGTTCAAGGCCTGCCTGGGCCAAATAATGAGAAGAGAAGAGAGGAGAAGAGAGCAGGGGAGAGTAGGAGAGGGGAGGGCAAAGGCCGGGAGGGGAGAGGAGAGAAGAGAAGAGAAGAAGCCAACGATTCCCCTAAGGACTCAGTTGCATGGGAGATGCCATAGACCCGAGACCTCGGGTGACAGGACTCCAAGCATCAGAAGTCCCTGTCCCTTGTAGTACTGGCCCTGTGCCACTGCTAGGCCACGTAGATGGAAGTTTGACTCAAGCCCTTTGATCCAAGAAGATGGCCTCTGAATGACCATGCTGATACGCTGATCGAGGCTAGCATGGGTTGGGTGTGGAAGCCTGGCCTTGGCTCCAGGCTCCTGCAGGCGTGATGAGACTCTGACTCACCTTCCTAATCTAGACTGAGTCTCGGTGTACAGCTGAGCTTGGGCAAGCCTGTTTCGATTTAGCCCTTGTTTATGTGTTTTTATATGTCTCTCTCTCTCTCTCTCTCTCTCTCTCTCTCTCTCTCTCTTTCTCTCTTTCTCTCTCTCTCTCTCTCTCTCACACACACACACACACACATTTTTGCAATGGCACTTTTTTTTTCTTTTTGCGGGGACAGGATTTCTCTGTAGCCCTGGCTGTCCTGGAACTCACAGAGACCATATAGTAAAGGCCTCCCTTCCCCTGAACAGGTGTGTGAGGTGAAGGGACCCAAGGAACTAACCAAAGAGGACTAGGATTCCCAACCTCCATGAAGCTTTGTGACCAGCCTGGTGTGGAAGGAAACTGGAAACTACTAGAATGGTGGTTCACTGTCTGCATCGGCTCACTGCAGCAGCCCTGGGCACCCCTCTTCTTATTGCTGTATGTTTGGGAGGTGTGTGTGTGTGTGTGTGTGTGTGTGTGTGTGTGTGTGTGTGTGTGTGTGTGTCTGCAGGCTTGCATATGCCAGCTTTCCTGAGTTGGCTATTTCTACTGTGGGCCCTGGGATCAAACTCAGGTTGTCAGACTGTTCACAGCAAGCATCTTTACTCGATGAGCCATCTCACCGGCCCATTTTTGTTCTTTTTAACTTTTGTATTACATTTTCCCTGTCGTTAGCAAAAGTAAAAACATTAGTGTGAGAAAACTTTAGATTGCTATCTACAAGAGTCATGGGTGACATTTGATTACCTGTGGAACACTTGCTGACTAAATGAATGTGCATGTGTATGTTTATATATTTTCCCCATTGACCACTCTTAAAAGACAATTCTCCAGCCGTTAGAGCCATACAGCCCTGCCATGGGATTCCTAGAAAAGACCCCTTGCCTGTTTTTATCAGCAGGCCGTCTTGCTCTTCTGGGCAATGCTGCTCTCAACCACAAGAGGGCGATATTTGTCCATGAATGTCCCTTACAAAGCCTGCTTTAACCGGCAGCTGAGACACCTGCTTCTCTCTCCCTTCTGAGCCTCCTCCAGGGGACAGAAACCACTGAGTGTTTTATCCAGGTCACCCTGAGCCACTCCTAGCTCAGCTTGCTCTCTGTACCTATAAGAAACCACTGAGGGGGTTGGGGATTTAGCTCAGTGGTAGAGCGCTTGCCTAGCAAACGCAAGGCCCTGGGTTCGGTCCCCAGCTCCAAAAAAAAAAAAAAAAGAAACCACCCTGAGAGTTAGGCAGGAGGGTTCGTGCTGTGAGATAGGCAGGTAGATCTCTGTGAGCAATTCTGATCTGCATAGGGAGTTCCAGGACAGACAGACAGACAGACAGACAGATAGACATAATGAAGAAGTCCTGGAGAGAGAGGGTGGGGGGAGGAAGAAAGGAGTGGGGAAGAGATCTTCTTGGAGACTGGATTGATAGTTCCTTTGGTAAAGTCTGTGCCTTAAAAGATTGGAACCGCAAGCCACCTAAAAACCAGCCTGGTGGCCTCATTTGTAATGCCAGCATTGGAGAGGTAGGGCATGGGGATCCTTGGGGCTCGCTGGCCACACGACCTAGCCTAATGGTTGACTACTGAGAGACTTCGCCTTGAAAGATACAAGAGTGGGGTTTAGTGGTTAAGAGCACTGGCTGTTCTTCCAGGGGACCCTGGTTCAATTCCCACCACCCACAGGGCAGCTCACAACCATCTGTAACTCCAGTTCCAGGGGATCTGATGTCTTCATATAAACATACATCTAGGCAAAATACCAGTGCACATTGAATGGTAACTAAATGTGCGTGTGTGTGTGTGTGTGTGTGTGTGTGTGTGTGAGAGAGAGAGAGTGTGCGTGTGTGTGCGCGAGTGTGCGTGTGTGTGCGCGAGTGTGCGTGTGTGTGCACGAGTGTACTGTGTGTGTGTGAGTGTGTGTGTGTGTGTGTGTGTGTGTGTGTGTGTTAGAGACAGAGACAGACAGAGAGGAAGAGGAAAGGGATGGTACCTGAGAAACAAGGTTGTCTATCGCACACAGACACGCGCACTCAGAAACCTTGGTTCATGCAGAAGAAAACTCACTTGGTTGCTCTGACGCTGCCTGCATTTGACAGAGCTTTCTTCGTTTTGCAGCCTTGGGCTTTACAGGAATGAAAAGATAACAGAGCCACTCAGGCTGCTCCCCTCGACCTAATGCCCTGCTCCCCCAACTACCTTCCTACTCCTCCTCACCTCCTCAGGACTGAGTCTGAACACTTTACCAGGGTCCCTCCTGATCTCTCTCTCTCTCTCTCTCTCTCTCTCTCTCTCTCTCTCTCTCTCTCTCTCTCTCCCTCTCCCTCTCTCTGTTCATCTGTGCGAGTGCATGCATGTGCATGTGTAAGGGAGGGTATCCTCACTACAAAGCTCTTGCTGGCCCGGAACTTGCTATGTACACCAGGATGGCTTCCAGTTTGCAGTTTCTGGGCTTCCAGGCATATACCGCCATGCCTACTTTCCTCTGTATTTCCTGGCAGCCTTAGGCTTCCTTTAGCCGACTCCACGTTTATCTGTCAACATCAGCTTTCATCATACACTTTCTGGAAGGTTCTTCCCTGCTTTTCAGCAGAGAACACCTTCCCAGAAGTCTCTGTGCCTTCCATGGTGTCAGATGATGTCATTCTCTCCTGAGCTTCCCTGAGGCCCAGCACTTCCACTTTCAAAACACTCAACAAACCAGACTGCCTGCCTTCTAGAACCAGAGCCCCAGGAGAGCCTGGGTCAGGCTGCTCTGTTCACTTCCCTGTGAGGCTCAGGAGAGGTGTGCTAAGTGGGTTCATGTCTTTTTCAGCCTTGACCTTCCCATCCGCATGGCTTTCCAGAGTCCCCAGAGGCTCTAGAAAGACATCCCGAGTAGCAGTGTTACCAATTCTGCCCCATGTCCCTTGTGGCAATTGAGAAACCATGTGGTTTAGTTTAAGGCAGGTGCAGCTTTAGTGATTTCCAGTGTGACTGTGTCACTCACAGGCTATGTGTATATCTTAATTTTCTTTCGTTTTGTTTTTGTGTCTTTATTTTTGCCTGCTTTTTGTTGTGTGTTTTTTAAATAGGGCCTCACATAACCCATGCTAGCCTCAAACTCACGACATAGCTGATGCTGGCTTTGAACTCCTGATCCTCCTGCCAATCCCCTCCTAAATGCTAGAATTGCAGTCCTGAGCTACCACATTTGACTGTACAGTTTAGGTTGGCCTGGAACTAAGATCCTCCTGCCTCAACCTCCCTCCACAAGTGCTATAACCACAGGCCTGCATCACCACACCCAGCTTATCTCTGATATGTGGGGAAGTCTGTGACTGAGCTTCTAGAAACCAAGCACAGCCTGGCACCAGCCACAGGTCCGACTTCTGTTTCTTTCTTCTAACCCTTTTCTGAAACCTTCAGACACAGGTAGCCCCTCGAACCCCAAGGCCACCTGGCCACTTGTAACTGGCCCTTCCTTCTTTCTCTTGTATCCCAGCACCAGATAGGACAGGTGCCTTGAAGATATTTACCACAGTGAACCAACTGCAGCAGCAGCTTCTGGAACACATGGGTGACCAGGCCTTCCTGCCTACCCCGGGAGGGCAGAACGCCTGGAGATTAGGCATTAGGAGCCCTCACAAGACCAAGGCAAGGAACTAAGGAAAGGACCCAGAGACAGGCGGTGATGGCACACACATTTAACCCCAGCAGAGGCGGGCAGATTTCTGAGTTCGAGGACAGAATGGTCTACAGAAGAAACCCTGTCTCAGAAAACCAACAAAAGGATCCAGATTTTACTGAGGAATGAAGAGGAGAGAGAGGCTATGAAGAAAACTTGTAGCCCAGAGGGGAGAAGGAAGCTTGAGGAAGCACAGAGCCTAGATTCTTCTCTTATGTACAGGGTTGGAGACTCTTAGTTCCGGTGCATGATTGAGTATCATCTGGCACTCTCTGTCTTAAAGACACCAGTATCTCTTAAAACTAGCCTTTCTGTTTCTGCTCTCCCCGCCCTCCCCAGGTCTCATGTTGCCCAGACTGCCTTCATTTTATATATAGTCCCAGATGACCTTGAAGTCCCAGTCTTCCAGTATCGACCTCCCAATGCTCAGATCACAGGAATGCATCCCTGTGTCAGGTTTATGTGGTGCTAAGGATGGAACCCAGAACCCAGGACCCAGGAGCCAGGATCCTGAGCCTCATGGGGAACCAGGCAATGGTGTACTGGGGAAGTGAACAGAGCAGCCTGACCCAGGCTCTCCTGGGGCTCTGGTTCTAGAAGGCAGGCAGTCTGGTTTGTTGAGTGTTTTGAAAGTGGAAGTGCTGGGCCTCAGGGAAGCTCAGGAGAGAATGACATCATCTGACACCATGGAAGGCACAGAGACTTCTGGGAAGGTGTTCTCTGCTGAAAAGCAGGGAAGAACCTTCCAGAAAGTGCACAGCTGGCTTGAGGCTAGCGTGGGTTATGTGAAGGTTAATAGAGTGGTAGGTCATCACTCTACTAACTCAACTACCTTCCCAGTTTTGAGGCAAGGTCTCTATGTAGCCCAGGCTTGTCCCAAACTCTTTCTTTATAGTAATGAGTTTATTTACTTATACTCCTTTTTTTATTACAGCTATTTATTTGAGGGTAGGGCATATCCTACTGTATGGGTGTGGAGGTCAGAGGCCATCTTGTAGGAATCAGTTCTTTTTCCTCCAGGTAGGACCCAGGGCCTGAACTCAGGGCATTCCTGGTGGCAAGCGCCTTTACATACAGAGCCACCATACCAGCCCCACTCAAACTCTTTATCCTTCTGCCTCAGTCTCCCAAGTGCTGGGATTGTAGGCTTGCACCACCACACCTGGCTCTCTGTGTCTTGTCTGCATGCGGGCCATCAAGACTACCCTCTACGTCTGTCTCCCTGTCATGTATGTGTCCCATGTGAATGCTTTAGGTCATAAGCGCTCCAAGTCTCCACCACTGTCCTGGGCGGTGGGGGAGGGGGCTTCTTTGGTGTCGGTCTTGTTGGTCTTGTGAGATGGGACGCCCTAGAGCTTCGTCACCGATGACGAGCATCCACCCTCGTTCTAGGGGAGCCTTCGGCTGATGAATAAGACTTGATTTGTCCCTGAACCATCACCACCTCCATTCATTCCATTCAAAGGCTTTCGCTCCAAATGGCTCATCTGACGATGCCGGGTGCGGTGGGGCCCCCTCGGAACTCCACTTCCACATGTGGAGGATGTGCGTCCTCTCCTGTGATGCTCTCCAGGGTGATGAGCTCTGACGTGGGTTCAAGCCTATTCGGGTGCTGTTCCGCCCTGTGATTTTCTCCTCTCTATGGCTGTTCGCCTCCATCCACGGAGCTTCCTCCCCCCTGCATTCACTGGGAGTCTCTCCAGTATGAATTATGGAGTGAATGGAAATTTTCCCTTATTCAGAGTCTTCAAAGATCCCCACTCTGTGCAAATTTGTCGGTTTTCTGCTGAATCCCATCCAAACGTCTGGGCAGAGCAGCCCAGCGTGAGGATGCGGCTGAGTCCTAGTTTGCTTTCTGTCGCTGTCATAAATACCACGAGCAAAAGCAAGTGGGGAACAAAGGAGGCCATTTGTCCCACAGGCTCAGTCCATCATCTAGAGACCCCAGGGCAGGCCCTGGAAGCCGGAGCTGATGCAGAGAGGCCTTGGAGCAATGTGGCTTCCCTGGCTTGGTTCACCTTCCTTCCTTACACAGCCCAGGGCCATCTCTATAGCCCAGACTGCTCTCAAACTTGCCATTCCCCTGCCTCAGCCTGCTGCTTGCTGGGATTACAGGTAAGAGGCAGGCACCTCTCGTTCTGTTTCATACCTGCCCAAAGCCCACCTCTTCCCGAAAGCCCTCCAGGATTCCTTGAGCCTATACATTGATGGGCTTCCACGAGGATTGGATGTCTACAAAAGCTCTCTCCATCTATGATCTGTTTATACTTTTTTTCCTTCTCTGACAGACAATATTTGAAGGAGAGCCACGCCTTGCCCTTCGCATTCTCCGCGGAGCCTTCACTGCCAAAACACTGAGGAAAGGCCTTGGTAGCTGTGTGTCACTCTGGACTCTGTGGTACAAGGAGATGGCTCTGACCGTTTGCCGCTGAGGATGAAGTTCTCCTTTTCCAGATGGTTTTCACACAGGGTGGTAGGGGATTTCATATTGCTTCATCTTCTACCCTAGCCCTGACCCTCACCACCAGGCAGCCCAGCCATATTAGCTGAGAAATCCATACAGGGGCAGGAGCCCCTGTTCCCTCCCCTCTGCTAAAAGATGTCATTAATTAGTTAGAGTTGTGCTAGGACATAGGAGTGACCTTGGGAAGGGGCACTTGGTGAGTAAGCAAGAATGGGCACCGGTGTGTCTACTCACCACGCCCAGGTTGCAGGGGAAGATGGCTCACTAACCACTCACAGGGTGACCTTGGAGGTCTGCAGGCTCAGCTCCCATGGCGCCTAGACCCATTCCTGTCCAGGAAAGGGTAACTTCCAAACTTAGCAGGCAGACAGTTTATGGAGAAGTACACTGAACTGTCTCCCGAGGGGCCCCAGGCGAAGGTCACATCCCTTCCTTTCCACACATGGCTGAGTTCTGGGTTCCAGCAGGACAGAACTCACCTTCCATGTCGGCTACGACATTTTCTTATCAGGTTTAAAAGGAGGGGTAATGGCAAATGTCTCTAAACCTCAAGTTCCCATAAGGCCACAGCCCTCCTTCCGACTGTCTTTTAAAGCAAGTACTCTAAGGGATGGAGATGTAGCTCAATTGGTAAGGTGCTTGCCTAGCATGCAGAGAGCCCTCCGCTCCCTTTTGCGATGCTTCAGAAACCAGGTGTGGCTGCGCGTTCTTGTGATCCCAGGACTTGGGAACCTGTGGGCAGGCCGCCTCACAATCTGTTTTCTCCAGTGCCCCATACTCTAGCTCGGGAATGTGTTGCTAGGATGCAGTCTGTACTGAGTCTCTAGACAGTGTCTCCAGTTGTCCCCGTAATGACTGTCCCAACCCGCACTGAACGAGGAAGGGCACCGACGAGGAGAGGACACAGGGGGAGAATGCACAGGCCCTTGAAGGAACAAAGGCCTGGGCTGAAAGGTAGTTCTACATCCATCCAAAAGAGCGCACGGGGCTTCTAGGAGCCTACTCAAGACCTTAGTCTAGAACGCTGCTGATCTTGGCAGCGCACACCTGTAATCCCAGCACTTAGGAGACAGAGGCGAGGCAGGGCACTCAAGAGTTCAAAGTCATCCTCGGCTACAAAGTGAGTTTGAGGATAGCCTGGGCAACACACTTGAAATCCTTTCCCAAAACAAACAAACAAAAAAAATGTGCAGGCCCCATGCTGCATTTCTCATTGCCCTACTTCCTGTTCTGGGGTTCCCAGCAGGACACCCGGATGTTGGTTTGAGCCAGCTGTGTCTTCATTGAGGTCTCTGACTGCCATTCTGCCATCCCCCATCTGCATGAGACTCTCCTAGGAGTACCTAACTTGTAAGTGCTCCTCACAGTGACCTGTGGGACCCAGGCAGTGTCTCACTGAATCTTCTCAACACGCTTTAGAATAAGTCTTTTGTGGGCCTCTGGTTACAGCTGAGGGGAATAGATGGAGAGAGCTTTGCTCAGCTCACTCAAATGCATGAGGAGCCAGCACTCAAATCTTTATCTTCCCTGCAACCGTGACCTCAAAAGTCCTAGTGTTGGGTTGTAGGAATTTCACTTCCGTTTGCTGGGATAGGCAACCCGCTTTCGGGACTCTGTGGCCTTTTGAAAATGGTACTCCTTCTACACTCTCTTCTTCAGCCTGCCCAAACCTATCTAATGCTTTACAGGAACATATGTGCCTGTGAGAGACATGAGCTCCCTGCCAGCAGACACTAGCATATCTGCTGTGGGAATTGAGGGGATTCTTGAATTGAGGCAGATTCAAGAGTCTCTAGTTATGCCATCAACTCTGCAAGTCAGGCATTGTTGTGGTTTATTTCTGCTCCACTACGTCTGGGACCTCCACTAGATTGGCTGAAAACTGTGGACACGGTCCCAGTAGGGCTTTGTGTCGAGAGCCTTCATTGTGTCTGCCAGCTGGGTCCCTCTTCTCCCTGTGATGTCCGCCATCTGGGGCCCAGATGTGTAAAGTGGCTCTGGTGCACGGGCCCCTTGTGTCTCTACCTTCTTTTACGTGTCCACTCTCCTCAGGAGAGCAGCCTCCCTCATCGTACGCTGTCTGGGCCGTCAGAGCCCACACTATCTATAGCCCTTTCTGCTGCATTCCACTTTACCTATTCTACTTCTAGCCAGTGCTTCCTAGATGCCAGCGCCACATATTACAAGATCTGCCTCTGTGCATGCATACGATTCTGTGGGCCCAAACCTAATACAGGCTGGCCTTCGAATGGCCTTTGAAGTCATGAGTCAAAAATGGAAAGAAATCCAATCGGGCCAGTTAGATTCTCCTCCTGTCCCCCCTCCCCACTTGAAATCTGAACCTAAATCAGACAGGTTGATAGTGTGTAACAAAGTGATAAGTAGGGCTTTGATGGTCGAATGTTCTGGCCAAAATCACAATGAAGGAGGAAGTTAGGGAGAGTGTCATGATACGGAGAAAATCCACTTACTGTGGAAGAAGGAAAAATAAAGCTGTCTTTGGAACAGAGGGAAAGAAGGGAATGCTTTGAGTAGGTCATGGCCTGTAAGCTACCCTGGAGCTCAAGGGAGCCCATCTTCACAGCGATGCAGTGTGAGTCACTGCACCAAACTTGTGGGGTTTTTTGCTTTTGCTGTTGATTGCCATAGTAGTGGTCATGTGATTCAATTCTGCTGATACAGTGATGGAGAGATATTTAGGACCACCTTGAATCCATGAGGCAACAAGAAAGACTAAGGGGAGACAACCAGCTGGGGATGGCAGGACAGGGGATGAGCAAAAGGAGCCTGGGGTCCCTGGTGGCACCGTGGAGTCACAATGCCTACACTGGAACCATCTCCTTCCAGCCTGATTGCTGTGCGAGCCTACTATCTCCTGGGTCTCATCCTTCCCTTGGGGGCTTGCAAGAGTCCTAAGCTCTTCATAAAATCCCCTGCCTCACTGCTGCACTGTGGATCTTTTTTTTTTTTTTCTTTTTTCTTTTTTTCGGAGCTGGGGACCGAACCCAGGGCCTTGCGCTTGCTAGGCAAACGCTTTACCACTGAGCTAAATCCCCAACCCCTACTGTGGATCTTTCTTACGGCTCTAAATGAAGAAAACAACCCAGGTTGCTTTCCTTCCTAAGTGTTGGGGGGAGATACCCTCCTTAGAGGAGGAAATGACAGGAACAGGAAAAAAGAGGCAGGTGGGATCCTTCACTGCCGAAAGGACAGCCCCAGTGATTAGTTCCAACCCCTCAGACCAGGAAAGATATGTAATCCTGGAAATTTCCATATGTCCCTGTCTTCTCAGACAGGCTGAGGAATAACCTTTAGAAGAAGAAAAAACATGGGTGGGTGTGGGGGAATATTAATGCCTAAGATCCAGAGCCCAAAGAGTGAGAAGCCAGATTAGGCAGGGTGTGGGTAAATTCTAAGGCAGTGGCCAGTGTCGATAGCCGGCTGTTGGGGGACAATGAATTGGAGCAATTTGTGGCAGCGGGAGCCAGCAGGTGCGAAGGGGTCATACTCAGGAGACAGCCTCTGTGTTGTTTTAAAATGGTCCTCTTGGGAGGAGAGTAGAGCTAAATTGTACCTGCTGCCCTTCTCTGTGTAGGGCGTGGGCCATCTTCTTTCTTTCCCTTCCCTCCCCCTCCCTTTTTTCTTCTACCTTTTGTTCAAAAGAAGGCCGGAGCCAGAGGCACACACAACCAAGTTCCTTTCATGCAGCCTAGCACTGGGCGAAGGAGGCTGGGGTGTGGCTTGCCTTGCAGGTACAAAACCCTGGGTTCCATCCTCAGCACCACAGAAACTAGGAATGGTGGTGCACGCTTGTAATCAATCCTACCCTTGGGAATTGGAGGCTGGAGGATAAGTCCAGGATCATTGGAGACACTGAACTCAAGGCCTCTCCCTTTCTCTTGGAAACTCTGTTTTCTAAATTAAAAAAATAGCCAAGCTTCTCCCCAAGTGAGGCTGACAAATACTCATTTCCCCCATTAGCAAACTAGAAAGAGCCGCCCTTCCTCTGGTGTGTCTCAGAATAACCACAGGACCCAGCCACAGATGTGCTAAGTCTGTGAGAAGCTGTGACGCAGATTCTGACGCCAGGCCTCAGTACACACCTTGTATGCTCCACGTGGTATATGCAGCTGGGTCCCAAATGCCAAGGCCAATAGCTGACCAGCAAAGTGAATCTCAGCTTGTAAAAAGAACAAGGGAGATGAGACTCCAGGGAGAGAAAAGGAACTCATGGCAATGAAATCTAGGGTTGTGGGCAAAAAGGAAACGTTTAAATGTGTACCTCGTGAAAGAATTACATCCCCTACCAAAACATCATCAGATTTTTGTATGTACAGTACTGTAGATTGAACTCTGGACCTCACACATTTTGGAAAGTGCTCTACCACTGAGCCATGCCACCAGCCCCTCACTAGGGATTCTAGGCAGGGGCTCTACCACTGAGCCACGCCCCCAGCCCCTCACTGGGGGACTCTAAGCAAGGGCTCTACCACTGAGCCACGCCCCAGCCCCTCACTGGGGATTCTAGGCAGGGGCTCTACCACTGAGCCACGCCCCCAGCCCCTCACTGGGGGATTCTAGGCAGGGGCTCTACCACTGAGCCACGCCCCCAGCCCCTCACTGGGGGACTCTAAGCAAGGGCTCTACCACTGAGCCACGCCCCAGCCCCTCACTGGGGATTCTAGGCAGGGGCTCTACCACTGAGCCACGCCCCCAGCCCCTCACTGGGGGATTCTAGGCAGGGGCTCTACCACTGAGCCACGCCCCCAGCCCCTCACTGGGGGATTCTAGGCAGGGGCTCTACTGCTGAGACATGTCCCCAGCCCTCATTGGGGGATTCTAGGCAGAGGCTCTACTGCTGAGACATGTCCCCAGCTCTCTCTTGACTTGATTTTGAGACAAGGTTTTACTGAGTTGCCAAGACTGGCCTGAATCTCACTCTGTAGCCCAGGCTGGCCTTGGACTCACATTCTTCTTAGAATTCTCTTGCTTAGCCTGCCACTGGGATCATAGACTTGCCTGAATCTCACTCTGTAGCCCAGGCTGGCCTTGGACTCACATTCTTCTTAGAATTCTCTTGCTTAGCCTGCCACTGGGATCATAGACTTGCCTCGTTATACTAATCTACTGCTACTGCTAATAAATACCTTTAAACCGGAGACTTCCCGGTCCCCAGAAAGGCTCCCTATAGCTTAGTATTCTCTTAAAACCCAATGAAGAGAACAGCAGCTTTACCCTGTGTGTCCACATGAGGGCGCTACAACACTCAGCCATGGGGTGATGTGTTCAAGCCTCTCCCACAAATTTTATGGGTGCATTTCTTCACTGTGTGTTCTCTAATGAGAAGCACTGGGCCACCCCTGCATGGTTTTTCTTGCCAGTTTCTCTTGTAGCTCTCTCCCAGCAAACAGCCATATTCAGCACACTCCTCACTCGTGCATCGCCATGGCCCTTCCTTGTGACTAATTTAGGGGCCAGATGACTTAGCTGATACCGTCTGAAATGAATGAGCTGATAACTGTCCGTAGGTTAGGGTTCTGACCAAAGGTTCTTCGAGGCACTAGGAAAAGGGATTAATTGACGTACCTTCACTAGCTTAGGGCTTTTCTCCAGTGTGAATTCTCTGACGTTGAATGAGTTTCGTGATCTTGAAAGCCCTCGGGTGGTCACTGTTGTTGGGAGATTTCTGTTGCACAGGAAGTAACCAGGGTGCATGGGACACTGGCTGACACCTCCCACACCCTCGGGACTATCTCCAAGGTGAATGTTGTAACAGTGTTAAGCAGGTCGGGTGCCTCTATGAAACTGCTTTGTACTCACAAGTCAATGATGCTTCTGCTGGTACAAGTTACAAATGCCACAGTGTTAAATAAACTTGATCTAGACACAGCCAGCCATGCTTCTTTCTTTTTCTTTCTCCTCTCTCTCTCTCTCTCTCTCTCTCTCTCTCTCTCTCTCTCTCTCTCTCTCTCTCTCTTTCTTGTTTGTTTCTGGCTTTGGTTTTTTGAGACAGGGTTTTTCTATGTAGCTCCAGCTGTCCTGGAACTCACTCTGTAGACCAGGCTGGCCTCGAACTCACAAAGATCCACTTGCCTCTGCCTCCCAAGTGTGAGAGTTGGGGTTAAAGACGAGTGCCACCACCACCTGGCAAGAAATACTTGTTTCTTCTAAATAATAAATTTGGCCTGTCCCACCAGTACAGACACTGTAATATTGAATAAATTTGATCCAGACTCAAAAAGTAGGCCATACTTATTTCCAAAAAAATGTATTTGGCTTTTTGTGGAGGGTTGTGTGGTTACGTGTGTGTATACACAAATGTGTGTATACACAAATGTGTGTAAAGGTCATAGGTCAACCTCGGGTGTTGTCCCTCCAACACTGTCCACTTGTTTCTTGAGTCATGGTTTCTCTCCAGTCTGGACCTCACCAAGCAGGCCAGGCTCGATGGTCAAGGCAGCCCCGGGGATCTGCCTGCCTCTGCTTAACTTACAAGTTATGTCACCACACCCAGGAACACACCATGCCTGGGTTCTAAGGATCAAGCCAGGGCCCTCCTGTTTGCACATTTGCACAAACATTTCACCAACTGAGCATCAGTGGCTGCCCTTGAGCCTGATCCTCCTACCTCAAGCTCCCTTGTGCTAAGATGACAGTATGTCCTGCCTGCCATGCCAGTCTTCCTGTTCCTGCTTGCATCCCGTCATACTCTATTTTGATTAATTTAAATTTTCTAAACTTTATTAAGGAACTTGTCTAGGATCCCCCAGTGAGGGGCTGGGACATGACTCAGTGGTAGAGTCCCTGCCTAGAATCCCCCAGTGAGGGGCTGGGGGTGTGGCCCGGTGGTACAGCACCTGCCTAGAATCCCCCAGTGAGGGGCTGGGGGCGTGGCTCAGTGGTAGAGCACCTGCCTAGAATCCCCCAGTGAGGGGCTGGGGGCGTGGCTCAGTAGTAGAGCACCTGCCTAGAATCCCCCAGGGAGGGCCTGGGGGCGTGGCCCAGTGGTACAGCACATGCCTGGAATCCCCTAGTGAGGGGCTGGGGGCATGGCTCAGTGGTAGAGCCCCTGCCTAGAATCCCCCAGGGAGGGTCTGGGGGCGTGACCCAGTGGTACAGCACATGCCTGGTATGTATAAGGTTCTGGGTTAGATCCAAGTAGAATAACTACCAATTCTTCCCCTCTCTCCCATGATTATCCAATTGTTTCAACACCACCTCTTTCCCAACTATTTTGAAATTCTGCCTTCATTGTTAAATTCCTGTTCAAGTTGGCTACTTCCCTTGAATCTGCTTGAACCTGTTCCAATGCCTAATTATTTTACTGTGTAATTTGCTTTAGTATCTGATGGGATTGCCCCCCCTTTTATTGTTTCAAAATTCACACAATGAAAAACAGGCAGCTAAGTGGGAGCTAATGAGAGTCGCTCCGAGGCTGGAAAAATCCTAAGGAGCTGTTATCTGTGGCCAGTTGTCCACAGGGACAAGATACTAGATTTTAAAACAGGGTGAAACATAGTATGATTAACACAAAAACAAAAGCAAGAGCAGTGGCACACCTTTAATCCCTGCACTTGGGAGGCAGAGGCAGGCGGATGAAACCAGCCTGGTCTACAGAGCAAGTTCCAGGGCAGCCAAGACTACACAGAGAAACCCTGTCTCGAAAAACCAAAGTATTCATAATAATGAAGCAAAAATTAATGTGTTTGCCGTGTCAGGAACTGCGTAAGATGCCCCAGTATAGACAAGAGTCTTAACAGTCTTTTATTTTAAGCTGTGGTTCTTTTGTCCACAGTGTATTCCTGGAACCTTTTTGTTAAAAAAAAAAAAGAAAAGGAAAGAAATCGTGTTCTCAATAATGACTATTGACAAGAAACTTAGTATCAAATGAGAGTTTGATTTTAATGCATCGTACAACTAGAACGTGAGGTCATGTGACATGGCTTTGTCTCAGGACTGGAGACTTACTTCATAGACCTCTGCACACTGTCACAACGCCCAGACAGACTAACCTGTCTGTCTGTCTATCTCTTCTAGAAATAGCCCCGTGACAGAAACTACATATAACATTAGCCATGATGCCTCCCTTTTCAGGCTCCCGTGAAATTGAGAGAAAATTGTCAGCTGCTCAGCTCTTTAAGCTCTTTTACCAGAAAACAAATGCCTTTCTCTTCCATCTAACGAAGTTCCCTGAAGCCAGCAGGAGCCCTCGAGTTATCCCATGGGTCTGTACCATTGAGGAGTACCTTAAGTCTTCGCTGGGACAATAAGTTTCATGGGGTTGTTTTTAAGAGATTATTTTGTGTGTATGAGTGTTTTGCATGTGCAAGCACTACAGGCTTGCCTGGTACCCATGAAGGCCAAAAGGGGGTACTGGATTCCCTGGAATTATGATTATGGATGGTGGCGATCCACCACACAGACGCAGGCAACTGAGCCTCAGTCCTGTGTAAGAACAACAATAGTTTTGAGTTCAGCAAGCAATTGAACGTGTGTGTGTCTGTGTGTGCGTTTGTGTGTGCATGTGCATGTGTGTATGTGCATGTGTGTGCATGTGTGTGTATCTGTGTGTTTCTGTGTGTGTATCTGTGTATCTGTGTGTGTATCTGTGTGTGTGCATGTATGTGTGAATCTGTATGTGTATCTGTGTATGTGTGTGTGTATCTGTGTGTGTGTCTGTGTGTGTGTTTCTCTGCGTGTGAATCTGTATGTGTATCTGTGTGTGTATCTGTGTATCTGTGTGTGTGTATCTGTGTGTGTTTGTGCATGTGTATGTGTGTTTCTGTGTGTGTATTTGTGTGTGTATCTGTGTGTGTGTACCTGTGTGTGTATCTGCGTGTGTGTGTATCTGTGTGTGTGTTTCTGTGTGTGTATCTGTGTGTGTTTGTGCATGTGTATGTGTGTTTCTGTGTGTGTATTTGTGCGTGTATCTGTGTGTGTACCTGTGTGTGTATCTGCGTGTGTGTGTATCTGTGTGTGTGTGTGCGTGCACGCGCTTTCGCATTACTATCTCTGTGTTGGTGCATGAGTGGTGGTGCTCCTTTACCCTCTCCTCACCTGCCCTCCCCTCCCCCATCATCCCTTCTGTCCTCCTATTCAGCCTCAGCTGCCCCCCTAACTCACATGAAATAGTTTCACAGCTAAAATTTATTTCAGCACATACACTCAATGCGGGCACAGCAGGAAAGAGATAGAAATAGCTGGAGGATGCTGGGGTCATGCACACAGTTTCTTGTTCCAAAAGCAAACTGCAGGGGCTGGTTTGGGATGTCCTTGTCCTGGAAATCTCACTTGAATCCTAGAGTCAAAATTCTCCACAGGAGCTGGTCCCATACAAGGTCCTGTACAGGTGAGTATGATGAGCCCTCTTGCCACCTTTAAACATGCTGTGGGACTGGAGAGACAGTTCCGTGGCTAAGACTGCTTGCTGCACAAGCAGGAGGACCTGAGTTCAAATCCCCAGAGCCCACATAAAACAGTCAAGGTCACACTGTAACCGGTAAGCCCAGTGCTATGGAGGCAGAAACAAGTCCTGGGCTCTGTCAGTTGCCAACCTGGCTCTGGACTCAGTGAGAGAGCCTGTCTCAAGGGCAAAAGGCTGAAGGTGATGGAGCGGGACCCTCTGCATTTGCAAATGTTGGTGCATGCACACATGTGTACACACACAAGTATGTGTGCATGCACACATGTGTACTACAAGTGTGGGTACGTGCACATACATACACATACAAATGTGGGTACATGCGCATACATACATATACAAATGTAGGTACATGCACACATGTGTACACATACAAGTGTGGGTACACACATGCATTCACATACAAATGTGAGTACATGGACACATTCGAACACATACAAAGGACTAGTGAGAGGCAGCAGTAGGTGAAGGCACCAAGCCTCATGGCCTGAGTTTGATCCCAGGACCACATGGTAGAGGGAGAGAACCCGGTGCCTCCAAGCTCCAAGTTGTCCTGTGACCTACATGCACAGTTAAACATAACACCACACACACACAAACACACACACACACACACACACACACACACACACACACAATTTTTCAAAAGTAAACCTGCTGTCTTAGCTTTTTGCTACTTCAACAAAATGCCCGAGACCGTCAACTGGAAGACTGTATTCAAGCTTGGGTTTCAGCCCAGTCTCTTGACTGCTTTGAGTCAAGGCAGAGGCCAGAAAGCAGAGAGGGCAACAAAGCAGCTCTCTTCGTGGAACCTGGACCCGGGATGCTCTAAGTCTTTACAGGACCAGAGTGATGGACTTCCTCCAACCAGGCTCCACCTCCAGAAGTTTCTCAGCTCCCAGTCTTTTTTTTTTTTTTTTTGTTCTTTTTTTTTCGGAGCTGGGGACCGAACCCAGGGCCTTGCGCTTCCTAGGTAAGCGCTCTACCACTGTCAGCTCCCAGTCTTAAACGTGTGAGCCTCTAAGGACATCCCAGTCCCAAACCAGACCTACAAGACAGCCTCGTTGATCGTTTTGTCACACTTCCTGTAGATATGTTTGTTGTATGTGCACACGTGTGTGCAGTTGCACATGCCCGTGAGGAGAGGACATTGGTTATCCCACCTTATTGCCTTGAGTCAAGGCATCTCACATTGCATGTGGGAGCTAGATTGTTGGCCGCAAGCCCCTGTGACCTCCTCTCCCCAACCCCACCATCCTGGGGTTACCCACGCAAGCAGCCATGCTTAGCTTTTTACACCATGCTGGGGATTCGAACTAAGATCCCCATGTTTGCATAGCAAGCACTCTTGCCCACTGAACCATCTCTTCAGCCCTTAGTTCATCCTTTTCTGCCACAGGTTGCACGTAGCCCAGGCCGACCGCAAACTATGCAGCCCAAATGAACTCATCCTCCTGCCTCTACTTCCCAGGGGCTAAGATTATCGGTGTGCTCCTCAGTGCTGGTTTACAGCCTGGTTCCTCTTGATTCTATTTTGGGCACAGAAAAGAACTTCTTACCAGTCTCTCTCTGTAAGGATTCTAGTTCAGTTCTCAGAATCTGACCAGGGGTCATTGCCATGGCTACGGGAATATGTGAAACAGTGGAGCAAAAAAGGCCTGCTCTGTTAACGGTAGCCTCACACTCAAACAAAGGAAATCTCCAGCTCTGACAGCTTCATGGAAGGATTCTGCTCATCTCTGAAGAAATATTAAGGGCCAAGCACAGTGGTGCAAAGCCAGGATTCCAGATTTTTTCCAGAGGATTTGAGGCCAGCCCAAACTTTTCGACTCTTCGAGGATCTCGAGATCGCAAAAGGATTTTTTTTTGAAACGGTCTCACTGTGTAGTTCTGGAACTCTCTATATAGACCAGGCTTACCTCAGACTCAGAGGAATCTGCCTGACTCTGTCTCCTGAGTAGAGTTCTCTCAAAATGAATGTAGAAAAGCTCTGGGAAATTGGCCGCTCAGCTGGGGTGCACACATCACCTACTATGTGCCAGTTTCCTCCACAGTACTGAAGAAGAGCCAAGTACTGGGGCCAGCACAGCAACAGAGGCTGACTGTAGCCGGGTTGGCAGAATGCTTGCCCAGCATGCAGGACGTCGTGGACTCTATCCCCACAACTGCAGAGCTGGGCATTGAGGCCCAAGTCTAGACTGGAGCTCAGGATGTGGAGACCAGAGGATGAAGAGTTGAAGGCCATTATGGAACTACTTAGCAAGACAAGGTCGGCAACTCCTACCTCTGTGACGACGACGCATGCCGGCTGCCCCCAGCTGTTACCTGAAGTCATGAGCCAGATTAACCTATCTCCCCTAAGTGGCCTTTTGTTTTGTTTTGGTTTTGGTTTTGGTTTTAGGGGGGTTTTTTGGAGACAGGGTCTCTTATGGAGCTCTAGCTGGCCTGGAATTTCTTATGTAGACCAGGCTGGGCTCAGACTCACAGAGATCCTCCTGCCTCTACCCTCCTGGTGCTAGATTTAAAGGTGTGCACCACCACAATAAGTTTGTCGGGGCATTTTTATCACAGAGAAACAGCGCCAGACAACAATGCCACAAGGGCTTGGCATCACACGTCAGCTTGTGGAAAGGCTCTGGATGAAATCCTGAGGAGAGGAGGAAAAAGTAGGGAGAACAGAGAGTGGTGAGGGGAAGGATGGAGGGGAGAGAAAAATGGAGGGGAGGGAAGGATGGAGGGGAAGGGAGACGAGGGGAGAGAAGGATGGAGGGGAGGGGAGGTAAGGAGAGGGGAGGGGAGGGGAAGGATAGAGGGGAACTGAGTTAAAGATATGAGATATTACACAAAGTGGATATATAATGTTAATATGATTGGCCATTGGGAAGATGCTGATTAAAGTCAAAATAAGGTAACACTAAACTTCTGTTAGAATGACTAAGACAGCTGGGTGGTGGTGATGGGAACACAGGCCTAGTTCAAGGCCTGGTCTACAGAGCAAGTTCCAGGACAGCCAAGGTTACAAAGCAAAACCTTGTCTTGAAAAATAAAAAACAATGATAATATCAAGTCCTGGCAAATATGCAGAGAAGCTGCAGTGCTCGTGTTCACGGGCTGGGGGGCGTGGCTCAGTGGTAGAGTCCTGGCCTATGAGTATGGTTCAATATTAACTCACCAGCCTGGTTCATCGTAATTGGTGAGCTCCAGGCCAAGGAGAGACCCTGCTTCAAAGGAGGTAGATGCTGTTCCGAAGGATGACACCCACACACACAAGCACTACACATATACAGCACACCCTCAAGGTTTTTGTTTTGATTTTTCTGAAATGGGGTTTCTCTGTGTAGCTGTGGCTTACCTAGAACTCACTCTGTAGATCAGGCTGGCCACAAACTCAAGAGATCTGCCTGCCTCTGCCTCCTAAGTGCTTTGATTAAAAGCATACACCACCACTGCCTAGCTAAATTTTCTCAATTTTTTTTTCAGAGCTGGGGACCGAACCCAGGGCCTTGCGCTTGCTAGGCAAGCGCTCTACCACTGAGATAAATCCCCAACCCCTTCACTTTGGGGGCCTGGTGAGATGGCTCATTGGTTAGGAGCACATACTTGTGCAGAGGACTTGAGTTCAGATCTTAGCACTCACACTGATCAGCTCGCAACCGCCTGTAAGTCCAGCTCTCGGGTGAAACAACACTGTCTTCTGGCCTCTGTGGACACTTGCGTTCCTGTGCGCACACAATTTTCTTTAGAGATGCGCAGCTTAGATGAGGCCCCTTATGTCTCTGGTGGTTATAGGTGAGACCCCTGCTCTGTGAGAGGGTGAGGTCTCAGGCTGAGGGAAGAGGATCAGCACCTTAGAAACTGAAGCAGAGCAGCTCGTTTCCAGGCCAGCCCAGGAAGCAAGAGCCCATCAAGAATAAAGAGAGCCCGCAAGCTGGCTCAGCAGGTAAACCTGTCAGCCACCAAGCCTGCTGACCTGGGTTTGATCCCCGAGACCTACTTGGTGGAAGGAGAGAAAAGACTCTTACAAATTCTTCTCTGACCTCCCTCCTTATGTGCTAGCACGTGCACACGTGCGCCCAGCCACCCCCACACAGAATAAAACGAAGGATGGAGGGAGGGAAGGAGGGAGGGAGGAGGGGGAAAGAGGAGGGGTGAGGGCAGAAAGAATCCTAAATATAGTCTATTATCAGGTTCCACAATTAGGACTTCACTCTGTGACTTTGGGGACAGAAGATGGGACACCATTCTGCCTGTGACACAAAACTCAGGGTTTTGTTCCATATGGAACAAAACTTTCTAAATATATAGTGGCAGGGGTGGGGAGCCTTATCTAATGAGATGGCTTCGCAATTTTCCACAGCCTTCATCCCATCTTAAGCTGGTTAAATCAAAAGTCTCTACGGTTTAAAAATACTGGGACAACTTGGACACTGGAGAACGCTCGGTGCTTAGACTCACTCTGCTGATGGGATCTCATTTTCCAGAGGAAGCAGCCTCCACTTAGCTCTTAGTCATAGCTGGCCTTCTAGAACATCCTTCCTTAGCACCTGAACACTCCCCAGTGGTTGGGGGGGAGCTGGGGCATTTGGGGTAACGTGAGTATATTAGCTTTCCTCTTCGTGAGTGATGAGCTCCCCCATTTTTCTTAAAGCCAAAGCTAAAACCAAAAGCAGTTGAGTTTGCATTGCAGTGACTTTTCCTCTCCCCCACAATACAGGGTTCAGGGCTTCTCTGTGTAGCTCTGACTGTCCTGGAACTCAACACTGTAGACCAGGCTGTCCCTGAGCTCAGATATCCACCTGCCTCTGCCTCCCAAGTGCTGGGATTAAAGGCATGCGCCTCCACCGCCCGGTTATAGGAGCTTTTCTTTTTCTAAGATCTGTGTGTGTATGTGTGTGAGTGTGTGAGTGTTAAGTGTGTGAGTGTGAATGTGTGTGAGTTGAGTGAGTGAATGTGTGAGTGTGAGTGTGTGAGTTGTGTGAGTGACTGTGTGTGAGTGTGTGAGTTGTGTGAGTGTGTGTGAGAGTGTGTATGAGTTTTTTTTTTTTAATTTTCTTTTTTTCGGAGCTGGGGATCGAACCCAGGGCCTTGCGCTTGCTAGGCAAGCGCTCTACCACTGAGCTAAATCCCCAACCCCGAGTGTGTATGAGTTTTGAGTGAGTGTGAGTGTATGTGTGTGTGAGAGTGTGTGAGTATGAGTGAGTGTGTGAGAGAGAATGTGTGTGTGTGTGTGTGTGTGTGTGTGTGTGTGTGTGTGTGAGGCCAGAAGAGAGCAGCAAATCTAGAGCTGCACCCAACAGAGGCACACACATGGTGCACAGACATGTGCAGACAAAGGAAGAAAAGGAGGAACTGGGTGACACATCTTTGATCCCAGCACTCAGGAGGCAGAGGCAGGTGGAGTTCTGTGAGCTCGACTATAGTTCAGGGGCTGTTACACAAAGAAACCCCGTCTCAATAAAGAAAAAAAAACACCACCCCAATAAAATTAAAACTTTAAAAATGAGAAATGGAGTCAGGGAGATAGCTCCGCAGCTTGCCGTCAGGTCTGACAACTTAAGTTCAATCCCCCCCATCCCACATGGTAGAAACGGAAGAACTGACTCATGGCGGCTGCCCTCCAGCCTTCACAGGCATCCTGTGGTGCGCACGAGCTTGCCAACACACACGTACAAAACTTCATATACACAACATACAAGCTAAATACATAATGCCTTTAATCCCAGCACTTACAGAGGCAAGTGAATCTCTGTGAGTTTGAGGCCAGGTCAGCCTGGTCTATACAGTGAGATCCAAACTAGCCAGGGCGACATAGCAGAATCCTGTCTCAAAAAAACAAAGGAAAAAAAGAAAAGCAAGCAAGGAAGAAACTGTGGTGGTTTGAATATGCTTGGCCCATAGGGAGTGGTACTGTTAAGAGGCGTGGCCTTGTTACAGGAAGTGTGTCACTGTGGGGGTGGGCTTTAGAGGTCTCCACCCAGTGTGGAGAGAGTTTCCTCCTGGCTGTCTGAGGATGTCAGTCTCTCCTGGTTGTCTTTGGATTAAGGTGTAGAGCTCTCAGCTCCTCCTCACCATGCCTGTCTGCACGCTGCCATGCTTCCTGACATGATAGTGGACAGAACCTCTGAAACTGTCAGCCAGGCCCAGTTAAATGTGCACTTTTATGCCCAAGAATCAATGGGGGTGACCTTAGCTGTGACTCACAGCACTGGGGATACGGAACCTAAAGAACTCTTCACCAGGCAAGAACCATAGGGCGATAGGGACACAAACCCATGCACAAAACTTTCAACCCAAAATTTATCCTGTCTACAAGAAATGCAGGGCTGAGGGATGGAGCAGAGACTGAAGGAACGGCCAACCAATAACCAGCCCAACCTGAGACCCATCCCATGGGCAAGCCCCAACTTCTGACATTATTAATGATGCTGTTATGCTTGCAGTGAGGAGGCTAGCATGGCTGTCCTCTGAGAGGCTCCACCCAGCAGTTGACTCAGACCAATGCAGACACCCACAGCAAAATAGGGGATGTAGCCTGTGGACTCTTGTAGAGGAGTGGGAGGAAGGAGGACAGCCCCTGAGGGGATAGGAACTCCACAGTAAGACCAACAGTCAACTAACCTGGACCCTTGGGTTGAACCACCAACCAAAGAGCATACACGGGCTGGACCTAAGCCTCCCAGCTCATATGTAGCAGAGGTGCAGTTCGGTCTTCATGTGGAGCAGGGGCTCTCCCAAAAGCTGTTGCCTATCTGTGGGATATGTTCTTCTAGCTGGGCTGCCTTGTCTGACCTCAGTGGAGGAGGATGCGCCTAGCCACACAGAGACTTGATGTGACAGGATGCGGGGACAGCCAGGGAGGACCCCACTGGCTCAGAGGAGAAGGAGAGTGGAGATTGGGAGAAAGGATCATGGGAGGGGGTGCTCAGGAGGGGGGCAGTGAGCAGGATGTAAAGTGAATAAAAAATGTTCACCTTTATAGGCCTTGCCTTGGTCGTAGAGTCCCTTCACAGCAATGGAAACGCTAAGACAGAAACAAGAAAGGAAAACCTGTTTTCCCACATCAATTAACCTAGTTAGGACAATCCCTCACAGACAAGCTCAGAGTCCCATCTCCCAGGTGAGTCTGTGGTGTTGACAATAAACCAGTCATCACTCTGGACTGGAAGCAAAGAATAGAGCTATGTACCCCTCAAAGACCAATCCTTCGCAACCTACTCTCTCTAGCTATGCCCCCATTCCCAAAGTGTCCAGAACCTTCCAAAATCGCTTCACCACCTGGGAGTCAAGCATTTTGGCTAAGTTCAGGTCCTATTGACTTTGACATAGCTTCCTCAGCTCAGTCAGCACAAGGGAAAACAACAAACATGCATGTGCTGGGTCTGAGGAAGACTAATGCATGCTGGAAAATACCCTCCTCTCCTGAGACAGGGTTTTCCTGCATAGTCCTGACTGTCCTGAAACTCACTCCGTAAACCAGACTAGCCTCCAACTCTGACCCACCTGCTTCTGCCTCCAGAGTGGTGGGATTAAAGGAGTGTGCTCACCACCACCTAGAATCGCACAATACCTTTTTCAGTCCGGGGGACTATAATTGTTGCTAATTACAGTTTATATATGTACGTGCGTGCGTTATATATGTGTGCGTGTGTGCGTGCGTGTGTGCATGCGTGTGTGTGTACATGTGTGTGCGTGAATGCGTGCGTGCGTGTGTGTGTGCATTTGTGTGTGTACGTCTGTGTGTGCGTGTATGTGCGTGTGTGTATACGTGTGTGTGCATGCATGTGTGTGTGCATGTGCATGTGTGTGTACATGTGTGTGCGTGTATGCGTGCGTGTGTGTGTGCGTGCGTGTGTGTATATGTGTGCATGCGTGTGTGTGCATGCATGTGTGTGTGCATGTGCATGTGTGCATGCATGTGTGTGTGCGTGTGTGTGTGTGCGTGCACTGTGGAAGTAGAGCAAAAGCAGAGTGTTGAGACTGAAGAAAGAAAGCTGTAAAAGAAAAAAGTTCTGGCGCTGGGGCTGGAGAGATGGTCAACAGTGAAGAGCACTGAGTTCAGTTCCTGATACCCACATCTGGCCCTGGCAACTGCCTACAACTCCAGTCCCAGAGGATCCGACACCCTCTTCTGGCAATTTTAAGCACTTGCCACATATATCCACTCAGGCACACATACACATTAAATAAATGTAAAAACCAAAACACAGGCATCCATCACTGGAGGAACTTCAGGGAGCCGTCATGCCTCAAGAGCCAATGTCTCTGACACTCCAGGCCAGAGAACAGTAACGGTGACATCAGGTACAAGGGGATACTGAGATGAGCTGTTAGAGGTAAGGAGTTGATTAGACGTACTAATGCCGTGGGCAGACAGACAGCCGAATGTCACAGCAGCACGCTGGGAGCTCTGAAGAGAGGAATGAAGTCCACTTAGCAGGAGAACGGCTTTCTTTTTGCATGTTCCTGAGGATGGGGCAGGTTTCACAGCAAAAGCCTGTAGCCATACTCTGATTCCTAGGCAGGAGGGAGGGAAGGGTGGGGAAGCAGAATGTGTGGCTACCCATACCCACTGTGACGTAAGCTCACTTTCCGGGTGTGTTAACCAGGGACTCACACTGTTTCCACAGGGTGCCTATCTGTGGGTGTGGGTGTGGGTGTCTGGGAATGGTGGGAGGCAGGGCTGGGGGGCACTGCTGCAGGCATCCAGCAGCTGGATTCTAACACATTCCTGTAACTAGCTGTTCTAGCTGAGGGCCCCAATACTTCAAAATCCATTAACAGACACTCCCCTGCTGCTCACTGCTGCTAGAAGCCAAAGATTACAATATCTGCCAAGTGCCAGTGGCTCCGCTGGTTAGAAGGGAGAGCAATACCCTGAACTGTGTACCTAACAGCCAAAGTCACTGCCTACTAAAGCCTGGAGCCCTTGTTTCTAGGGCTTAGGGTTCTGGATCTATCAACACCAAAGGAACTTCTCAGCTACCCACAATTCCTGTTGTCTGGTAAAGCAATGGGCCCCGGCCAAAAAGCTAGGGATGAAAGCTTCTAAAAGTAGCTTCAGATATCTTAGTGATTGTAGGAAACTGCCTGTTAGCTTTCATCCCAAAAGGGTAGGAGTTACCCTTTTGGGATCTTATCTCTATGAACAATCTATTTGTTGTGAGCTGGGAAAATGGCTCAGATGGTAAAGTACTTGCCACACAAGTTTGCGGAACTGAGTTTGGATCCCCAGAATCCACATAAAGAGCTGGGCATCCCAGTGCTGATGAGGCAGAGTCGGGCATAACTGGGGCTCACTGGCCAGTCAGATTAGCCTATTCGGTCAACTCCAGGTTGAAGGAACCTGTAGTTTTTCCACAGGCACTATGCACCACACACATGCACCTTAATTTAAAATAATCACTTTTATTATATTTTATTTATTTTATGTGCGTGCATAAGGTGGATGTATGGCGCTCTCGGTTCACCCTCAGACTCCTGGGAATCGAACTCGCGTCTTAAGACAAGCACCTGATCTAAGAAATCTGAAGGAGGGAGAGACCCTCTTTCCAGCATCCAGTCGCGCCCCGCCCTCCTAGTGTCGCCCCGCCCCTTGTAGAGCAGCGCGCGTTCACTGGTCAGCGCAGTCCTCTCGCTCCGCCCTTGGCCCCGCTCGGCCCCACCCCTCTTTGAAGGCCAGCTACTGCGCAGACTCAATACCTCGCTCTTCCCAGTGGATCAGCTCCGGGTCCTCCAGAGCATCGAGCCGACTTCCTAGAGAAGCCCCTAAGGAGGCGCTACCCGGAAATTCAGGCTTCCCAGAGGGACCCAAGCGTGCTTTCTGTAACGCCTGCCGTTACTTCTTCTACCCGGAGGCTGGCCTCTTGGGACTGTCCTTTGTCAGAAAAGATGAATGAGACATAGTAGTTGTAGCGTGAAGGATTGCAGGGTTGCGTGGTAAGGGATGAACCCCCAAAGTGCCTGTAGAGAACAGCCCTGGGCCTATGTCCTGGCTGCGGTGCAGGATGAAAGACTCCAGCTGATAGATCGCTACGGATAAAAACCAAAGAAAGCTGTCCTGAGATCATCCTCGGATGTAGGGTTACATGGATGCCCAGAGATGAAGCTGCAAGGGTAAGTGGGGTCGATCCTGAGGGTTGAAATTTTCAAACACTGTTTTGTGTAGCTTTGATTTTTTTTTTTTTTTTTTTTTTGAGACAAGGTCTTGCCATGTAGCCTAGGCCAGCCTGGAACTCACGAGTTCTCCAGCCTCAGCCTTCCAAATGCTAGGGTCATAAGCATGCATCACCACCACTCTCGGCTGTTTTTAATGAGAACATTAGCGCTCTGATTTCGGCCATGAAAGGTAGCTGGTACCAAACTGTGTTGAGCTGTGTTGATAGGCTGGAAGCGGGAACTGTCTGATTATATAATATGTATTCGTTAGCAGTTCAGACTCTCTTCCACTATGGTGTACCTCCGTGAGGACAAGAGTTCTGATCGCCTATCTAGCACCAAGAATGCTTGGCATGTTGTAGCTGCTTAATAGGGTGTGAGAAGATTTACTCATGATTGGACATCTTAACTCCCCGCCTAACCAGGGCAACGAGAAGTAGAGGGGAAGTGACTAAAGGTTGGAAACCACCAGAAATGGAGTCCTGGTCAGGAGGATTTGCCGAGCACTCCTGCGCTAACCACTGCCAACAGGCTTCGCGGGCTCAAGGGAGGGGCTTGGGCTCAGAACCTGGACCATGACCAAGTTTAGTCTCACCGACCACGATCGTCCCGCTCATTTCTGCTCACGTGCATCCCAGAGCTGGAAAGTGTTTTGTTTTGCTTTGAATAGTCCATCTACAGGCCCTAAACCAATATGCTTGTGATGTTTAAGCCTGCGTAGCATCATTTAATAAAACCATTCCTGGGGACTCCCCTCTCAGATGATGCAAGAATGAATGTCTTCAAGCCTGCCTTTTCCTTTTCTTACCCTTTTGTTGACCATTTCCCCAAATGGCTATTACTTAGCCAAACTCTATTGTGACTTACTATACGTTATGTTAGAACTTTCCAGAAAGTTAATAATGAAGCTGGGTGTGCTGATGCACACCTCTATAAATCCAAAGTTGGGAAGTCGAGGCAGTGGAAGCAAGACTTTAAAGCTCACCTGGGCTATGGGGACCCTGCCTCCCATCCGTGGGGGAAATGTGTCTGTCCATAAAGCGTGACGATCTGAGCTTAGATCCCCAGTCAGCACTCACATAAAAGCCCGATTTGACTGCGCCCATCTGTAACCCAAATGCTGGTAGGAGGAAGAGAGGTCTGTGAGAGACCCTGTAAGATAAGGCAGGGGCAATAGTGGAAGACTATTGGATGTTATTTTCTGGCCTCTACATACACATGCACGTATACACACACACACATATACACACAGACACTAATAGTGATAATTTTTAAAAAGTTAATAGTGAGGGGATGGAGAGTTGGCTCCAAAGTTAAGAACACTCGTTGCTTTCGCAGAAAACCCGTTAGATTCCCAGCAACGACATGGTGGCTCGCAACTATGATTCTAGTTCCAAGGGGGTCCAGAACTCTCTTCTGGCCTCTGAGGACGTGTGGCACACATACATGCTTGCAGGCAGAACACCAGAACACACAGAATGAAAAACCATTGTTTATAGCGTTAGTAATAACAAGAATCTATTGCCTCAGTAATTGTGACTTGAGTGTCTATCGCTCTTAGGCACTGAACTGGGCTCGACAAGAGCAGACAGACAGAGGTCCTGCCCTCACAGACCTCCCAGTCTAAGCCAGGAGGCCAGGATTAATCCCATCATTAACACAAGGGTCACACTGAAAACACAGCACAGAGCAAACAGAGTCCCTAACCATGAGGATGACATCAGATTTTCACTTCCACTAGAACTGGAGGTGACGGCGTGCGGAGTGACTTTACTATTGGACCATCAAAATAGTCCTTGGGGACTGCTTTGCTTTGCAGGGTCTAGAGTTAGCCTGCACTGTTCTCCCCTACTGATCAAGGTGAAGCCTGCAGTCAGTAGGAATAAAGAAGTAGTTAGGAGCTTAGGGACTGGCAAGATGGCTCGGCTGTGTGCTGGTTAGCTCCTTGACATCTTGGCACAAGCAAGCCAGGGTCATCTGGGAACAGGGAACTTGAAGTGAGAAGATGGCTCCATCAGATTGGCCTGCCAATCTGATGCGAAGTCCGGAGGACGTTTTCATGATTTTTTTTTTTAATGTGGGAGGCCCAGCCCACTGTGGGCGGTGCCATCCCCAGGCTGGTGGTCCTGGGTTCTATAAGAAAGCAGGCTGAGCAAGCCAGGGAAGCAAGCAGGTGAGCAGCATCCCCAAAACTTCTGTTTCAGTTCCTGCCTCCAGGTTCCTGCCCTGTTTTCCCTCACTTATGGACAATGTTTGGGATACCTAACTAACTAGGATAAGTAGGGTGAAGGTGCTTGCCACCAAGCCTGATGCCTTGAGTTTGAAGGGGAGGAGTGATTTCTATAGGGTTTCTTCTGACCTCCAGGTGCACATCAGGGCTTGCGCGCGCGCACGCGCGCGCGCACACACACACAGACACACACAGATACACAGACACACACACACACACAAGTTTGCCAGCCATGGTAGCACACACCTTTCATCCCAGGGAGGCAGAGGCAGGTGGATCTCTATGAATTTGAGGCCAGCCTGGGCAACATAGCAAGTTCTAGGCCAACCAGGACTACACAGTGAGACCCTGTCAGGAAAAGAAAAAAAGATTACAGAGTGAGGTGTTTACTTTGGTTTAGAGGAGTAACCAAACTATATGTAATCATTTGCGTTGACTACCTCTTGCTTGGGTTCCTCTTGTGGTAAATATTATTTTGGGGGTTTTTAATCCCACTTAGACCATAAAATTCCCAAATAAAAGACACAAAACCATTATATTATAAAAGCCTAAAAGCACTAGAGCTGGGCAGAAATCAACCCGCTATGATTTTCTTGTCTACTCCCTGCCACTGACCAAGATAACACTTGCCAAGTTCGGCCTGGGCTGCCCCTACTCCAGCTGGTCTCATGGCCATGAGGTCACAATCCAACTACCCATGGTGGCTTCTCCCTTCCACTGTGTCATTTTCCCGTCTTGTGTTCCCGGTCTCAGACCCCAAGCCCAGGAATTTACTCCGCCCCCTCTCGTCTGCCCAGCCCAGACTGTAGGCATCTTTATTGTCCAGTCAGGGAGAACATGGAGCAAAGTGACAGTGCACATAACAAAGGCTGGTGCACATGAGGATCTCCTCATCTCAGAGCAACCAGATCTTGGGGTACAGAATTTAGCACCAGACCAACCCACTCCAGTTTCCTCTTTCCATCTAAATAAAAAGGCTCTGTCTCTTATAATAATAAGCAGCATACAGAAGGAACAATTATGAAACAATTATGAAAACTGTTAAATGAGACTTACATTCAAAAAGTCCAGTCTTTTTGTATTTGGCAGTCTTTAGATAAAATATTTTATTATCTGTCCTCTCTTGGTAAGTTCAGATTTCTGCATCTAAATCATTTTTTCATTACCATCTTAAGCATTTAAATTCTCTAATTTAACTAACTTAGAGTCACCAACCTTAAAACGTCCGTTTTTAATTTCCTTTAACCTTCATAAGTTGTATGTGTCACATTCTAAAAACATCTCCTTAGATTTTAAAACATTTTCTAGATCTTTCGTAATTTAATTGTGAAACTACAACTCTAGTCTTCCATTCCATCGGAGACCTGAGACGGAGTAAGTAAGGACCTGAGTTCCCAGGGAGTGCAGAGAAGCAGCTTCCAAAGTACAGAAATGACAGACAACCGACTGCCTGGGCTTAACTTCTCCAGGCTCCAAGCACATTCCCTCTGTCTCTTCACGTCTGAAGTGGCAGTAAGAACCTGGGGTAGAAATGAAGACAGCTTGGGCTCAAAGCAAATGGAAAAGGATGCTGCTGGGGACGTAGCTTGTTGATAGAGCGTTCACTTGGCATGTGAGAAATCCTGAGTTCACTCCCCAGCACCACATAAAGCAGGAGTGATGGTTCCACACCTGTAACCCTAGTGCCTGAGAGAAGAGGCAGGGAGGTCAGGAGTTCAAGGTCATCCCCAACTACTTAGTGGGTTCAAGGCCAGCCTGAGCTAGAGACTGGGAAGGAAGAGAAGGAGGGAGGGAAAAAGGAAAGAGAAAGGGAACCTTCTTTAAGGCAGGACTTGGATTAAAAATCCCAGGTCCAGGGGTTGGGGATTTTGCTCAGTGGTAGAGTGCTTCCCTAGCAAGCGCAAGGCCCTGGGTTCGGTCCCCAGCTCCAAAAAAAAAAAAAAAGAAAAGGAAAAAAAAAAATCCCAGGTCCAGGGTTGGAAAGGTGGCCCAGCAGGGAAAAAACTTACTGAACAGGTCTGGCGCATGAGTTTGACCCTTGGGCTGGAGGGATGGCTCAGTGGTTAAGAGCACTGACTGCTCTTCCAGAGGTCCTGAGTTCAAATCCCAGCACTCACATGGTGGCTCACAACCATCTGTAATGGGATCTGATGCCCTCTTCTGGTGCGTCTGAAGACAGCTACGGTGTACTTATATGTAATAAATAAATAAATAAATCTTTAAAAAAAGGAAAAATGAGTTTGACCCTTTACCCGCTTCCCCCCACCCACCCACCCCCGCCACCACAACCATTGTAAAGCTGGAAGGAGAGAACCAACTTCACCAAATTGTCCTCTGACTTCCATACTTGTACTGTAGCCTTGACGTACACTTTAGACACACATGAGAATAGTAATTTAACAAAAACGGATGATAATGACCTGGGTTTTAAAATGATAACCATAACAAACGGTTAAACCCAATAATATTAAAGTTAAAAATTAAAGGAAAATTCTCTGTGACATTTACCAGGTGACAGAACTTTTTAGAACCTATTTCCTTGTGGCTCAAAAGGCCTACCTACACCATTGAACAGGCATTGAATAGGTGTTCATTAGGTCTGCCAAGGCAAAAACCTGTTTGTCAGCCTGGTCGCCTCTCACACAATTTCACCAACTCTTTGCTTGTGGGACTTCCTGAAGCCTTTGTTTGTTTTTGTTCACTGCTAGGGATGGAACTCAGCATATGCTCAGCAAGTACTCAACCACTGAGCCACACCCCCAGCCCCTCACTGGGGGATTCTAGGCAGGGGCTCTACCACTGAGCCACGCCCCCAGCCCCTCACTGTAGGATTCTAGGCAGGAGCTCTATAACCAAGTTCTATTCTTGACTTTCTGTTTGTTTGTTTCTTTATTTTTGAAACAGGGTCTCTCTGTGTAGTTCCAACTGTCCTAGAAGTCATATTTAGACTAAGCTACCCTTGAGCTCATGGAGGTCTTCCTGTCTTGAGTGCTGGAATTACAGACATTCACCACCATCCAGCTTTAGTTTTGTTTTGTTTTTTAAGTGTTTTAGTTGGGAGGCAGGGGAAATGGCTGCACAGTTAAGAACATTTGTGATTCAGTTCACGTCACCCATGAGGGGGCTTGTAACCATCCTTACCTCCAGGACTAGAGAATGTGATCCCCTCTTCAGAGTTTAAAGGCCCTCAGGCATGCACATGCTGCACATATATACATTCAAACAAAACATACATGCAAAGTAAAACCAGTTATTTTATTCTCCTTACATGTATACGCGTGTTTCTGTGTGTGCACATGAGTGCATGTACCCTTGGAGACCAGAACACTATGCCATGTCCCCTGGAGCAATTGGTTGCTGGAAACGAAATTTGGATTTTCTGCAAAAGAATTAAGTTCCCTTAAGCATTGAACCATCTTTCCCTCCCTCCTT